>NW_007746944.1:0-12858 GCF_000696425.1 Galeopterus variegatus | reverse complement strand
GATGTTTAATTAAACTTGTATTGATTATGATTCTGCAGTTTTATTTCCATATTTCACAGCCGAAAATTGCTTTTCTCTTAAACCTTTTCTCCAGCCTTAGAAAAACCTATAGCTCAAGACTCCGTGTCCACTCTGACTGATAGATCAAACATCGCCCACCTTGCTTTCTGCTGTCCTGGCAAAAAAACACCCTGAGGACAATGAAAGCCCTGCCCAGGAGGCCACACACTGTCGTAGGCCAGAGAGGAAATCTGGCCCCCTTCGTGGGCTCTCTCCTGCACTGCTAGGGACGGCTGGTGTGAGCCCCAGTGTGACAGCACCTCTCCTGTTTGGAAGTGGAGGGTGCAGGTGTCCACCCTGGGGGCTGGGCTGTGATCAGGTGACCAGGCTCAGCCAATCAGACTCCTGTAGGGCCAGGTGGAGGTTTGGCCAAGGGGCGAGGGGCTAGAGGTCAGCAGATACCCTCCCTAGTGCCCCACTAAGCCTCTGGAATACCCTAGAAGTAAAGACACTAGGAGAACAAAGGTCCATTGCTTGACTGGCAGGACAGGCCCCCGATTCTGCCCTGCCTTCCCTTTGCCAATCCCACCCTGCCTTTGCTTCAGCAAGCCCCTCTTTGCAGCTGTCCCACATGCCTGGGCTCATGCTCATCCACCGCAGGAGCCTCTTCTGCCTTTGGGGCTACTCAACACTGACTACATTCTCGAGAGCCGCCCTCTGAGAGAGGCGGCGGCCTTGAAATCAGATACACAGTGTCCAAGTTGCGCAGAGCAAGCCACCTGCCTCCCTGAGCCCCAGCTTCCTTGTGTGACAAATGGGGGCACTTCCAGCACCCAGCATGACTGTGAGAATTAACTGGGTCCTAAGCCCTAGGCATGCAGTAGGGGCTTGTTCACCGTCCACTGGGTGGCCAGGCTGTGCTGCAGGACAGAATAAAATAGGAATGCGGACAAGGTTACAAGGCAAATGAGTGCCCTCCAGGGAAGGGACCGGCACACGATTGGAGGTCGCTGAGAACAGACAACACTCATGCTGGGCTCAGGTCGTCCATCGCCTACTCACAGCACGGAGGAGAGGAATGCCCAAGATCCAGCCCCTTGCAAGGCATTGTCCTCCAGGGCCAGTGGATCCACTCCACAGCTGACACAGGCTGTGTGCCCGCAGCAGCAGGACACACACACCCCCACAACTGGGGGCTGTTGACGCATCTTGATGTTGACGTTTAGCAGCACAAAGTACACATGGGGTCGGAAACAGAGAAAGACATTTGCATGAAAGGCACTAGTCCAGCACAGGCTGTGGGGGCTCCCTCTCTCTTGGTGAGGAAGTGGTCCAGGCCCAAGGCCCATTCAGATGTGGCCAGGCAGGGATCAAAAGACTGCCTTTCCCAACAGTGCTCACTCAGGAGTACCTACAGCCTCCGTGATTGTACTCCCAAGCTTTCCCCCTTCCTACTTGCTGTGGCTGTCACTCTACTGGATGTTATCTCACAGCCTGTGTATCCCGAGGATGCTCCATCAAGCCATAGGTTAATGGGGCAGGGTGCGCTGGGAGAGCAGCAGCTGGGGGTGAGGTCTTTGCTCGGCCTGGAAGATGAGTCCCTGTAGGGTGGGCTGCCCTGGGTTTGCCGTGCCAAGTTTGGCTGCCCCTTTCTTCCTTGTCCCCTGATTGGTTTTCATATCCTTTCATCCTTCATCCTTCTTTGTGCACCAAATCTGCCTTCTCTATAGTCCTTGGAACTTTCCCTGCTGCACCCAACAAATCTCCCAAGGGACAGAGCAAGGAGAGATCTGTCTGTCAGGGAGGAAGTGTCCAGCCTGAGGTTGGACTCTGCGCAGGTGCTCATAAATACCCACAGAGTGAGTCAACAAGGTGGGTCTCAGGATGGGAGCCAAGAGAACGCCCACTTCACTGATAACTGGGAGACGTTGTTGTGGCCTGTGACCTCTACCAGAGAGGACACAGGATCTGGCTCCCATCCATCTGGTCTTTCAGTATATCCACCGGGGAAGTGGAGCAACCACATCTCCATCTTAGCCCTTGCTGTGGTTGTGGGAGGTCGTGTTGTCCTACAGCACGTACTGTGTCATTGTCTTGCCACTTATAAAAAATGGATCTGGTGGCAGCTAGTTGCCCAATCTCTAGGGCTCCATCCATTGTAAAGCTCCAAGATCTTGATGTCTATGTTGTGTAACTTTTAATTTCTCCTTTTCAACTAAAAATTAGCTCAGAGGTAATTGCTTAAATCACATTGATGAAAATCAATATGGAGTAAATTAAATGCGAAGCTAAATTTACCCTGAACGTGTTCTTTGTCGCCTTTGTGTAATGTGATGACAACGCAACTATTTTATCTTCCAGGCTTAGAGTTTTTGTTGCTGGACAAAGAAAGGCGATGTAATCATAGGGCCCATTTATCAAAAAGATTAAGGAAATAGAGGAATAAGAATGGGTTTGCAACAGTTTGGTAAATTATATCAACGTGACCCAGAGGTCTGCATTTTTCACACTGTGCCCAGGGAGTTTCTGGAATTACAGAGTTTTCCCTTCTCCCTCCCAGCTCCATAAATCAAAAGACATGAGTACGGTTGATCAGGAGGTGTGGGAACACGCTCCTAGGAGAGGGGCCCTGCCTACCGTCCCAGGATGGACGCCTCCTCGCCTCTATGGAGGCTGGCTGGCGGGAAAAAGACTTGTTTTTATGCAACTGTGTTGCCAAGGATACGGCATCCAGTCCTCCAGATCTGAATGAAAGAGCCTGGTTTCCGGGTCTTTCTGTGCATTTCATAATTTAGAATGTGTTTGGTTTTCATTTGCAGCCTGGCCTGTCTGCCGGTCTTCTCCACAATTCTACAAAGCTCGCCTGTAATGAACATGAATAAATCAAGTCTTCTCGGCTCCAGCTGCCTCACTAAGGAGGAATTTGGGGGTGTTGGGAGGATTGGAGGATTTTCCTAGTTGGGGGTTCTCAGCCTGGGAGTTGGGGCAGAACAGGGTCACCAGGGGACTTTTACAGAGTGCATGCTGCTGGTCCTCCACTTACGGGATGAGGCCCTAAGTTCCCTGGGCAGTTCTGGTGCACAGCTTGCTTAAGAACCTGCTCAAGTCCAGCACTTTCCCTTCCCATGAGGTAACTGAGGCCCAGTGAGGGAAAGAAAGATCTCCTGGAACAGATGGTAATTCGTGGCAGCCCCGGGACTAACACCTCTGGCAGTGTGGTGGAGTTGGGTTCGAATCAAGTTTTCTGATGGGCCAGGTCCATACGGCATTTCCGTTCTTGGGCCCAGAGGATCGGGTTTACCATCCCAATCTGCATGGACCCCAAGTGGAGGAATGTTCCCCCAGGAAAGCCAGCGTGCCTCTACTGAAAGAGAGGAAGTGAGCGGGGATAGCCCAGGGCAGCCCTGTCAACCCTGCAGCATGAGCCCCACCCTCTAGAAGCTGAGCAGAGGGAGCCCAGGGCCCACGGGGCATCCATTCCACAAAGTCAGGGCTCAAACAGGGACGGGGCCTGAGACCCCAGAGGATTCCAGAACCTTCCAGAACCTCATCCATCTCATCTCCCAGGTCAGAAGAAAAACTATGAATATGTAGAGGGTCTGGGGTAAGGGAGGCTGTCTGCTGCAGAGGGAACAGGACAGATGTGCATGGTCAGCTTTGAGAAGGAAAGGAGAGGGGGAAAAGCTGAGTCCTAGGGCTGGGGATGGGAGGGGTGCTCCACCGGGATCTTGAGCCACGAAGCCCCAGAGTGGATAGTTTACGCACAAATGTCCGCGAAAAAGAAGACCCTGTGAAGCAAATAATGAATAAATAAGGAACTAAGCCTAGCCAGCCAGGCTAATCTTGACAAACGGGTCTTCACCTGTGGCCCCTCATCTTCTCAGAATCTACAACCACCAATATTAATGGCCCTTTGATGCCTTTTACAGCTGGGCCCTTGTATTTCCTGATTTGGGATAACAGGGCATTTGAATTTTTTTAGTGGCAGAATTCTGAAGCTAATTAGCCCATTACTCTTCAAAGATTTAATTTGCTTTGATGGGCCAATCTATAATCATATTTCCAAACAGCTTCTATTTAATTACTGCACAAAATGAATGAGGTTTTTGAGCAATTGTGTCTGATCAACTCACTGCTATGGTCCGAATGTTTGCATCTCTCCCAAATTTATATATTGAAACCGGACCCCCAAGGTGATGGTAGAAGAGGGAGGGACTTTGGGAGTGATTAGGTCATAAATAGCATCAGCGCACTTTTGAAAGAAGCCTGGGGGAGCTTGTTTGCCCTTATGTGAGGACGGACACAGTGAGAAAGAGCCATCTATGAGAAAGTGGCCCTCGCCAGACACTGCATCTGCCGTCACCTTGATCTTGGACTTCCCAGCCCCCAGAACTATAAGAAATAAATCCTATGTTGTTTGTAAATTACCCAGTCAACGGTATTTTGTTATAGCAGCCCAAACAGATGAAAGACAGACCCAGGGGGGCATGTGCTTGTCAGCTCTGGGGGTGATGGATGAGGCTCCGGGGAGCGGGGTGGTCTGCCTGGGAGGCTGACCCCAACTTCCTGTGGCAGTCATTCTCCCAGGACAACAGTTGCTGGAGTGGTGTTGCTGAGCACTGAAACCACAGCAGGAAGAACAGGGTGGGAAAAGTGAAGCCATTGCCCTCCTCCCCGGAGGGATCAAACAGGTGTTCCAGGCAGGACTTTATCACTAGAACAGAAACTCCAAGACGGCAGGGATTTTTTTCTGTTTTATTTATAGCTATAGCCCACGTGCCTAGAACACAGCTTGGCAGCCAGTAGGTGCTCAGTAGATACCTGCAGAGTGAGTGCCTCGGGAAGACCTGACTGAAGTCTGGGTTCTTACAGCCTGAGTGAGATCGTTGTGGGAGAAAACACGTCATTAACTTACAGCAGCAATCATTCTCCTTTTTCCTAGAAATGGCATCCTCACTGTGTTCTGAGGGACCACCTCACCCACTGGATTCTGTTTTGGTGAGTGTTATGGACTGAATTGTGTCCCCCCCCACCCGCCTCCAAAATTCATATTTGAAGTCCTAAGCCCCAGTATCTAAGCATATGACCTTATTTGGAAACAGAGTCATTGCAGATGTAATCAGTTAAGATGAGGTCCTACTGGAGTGGGATGGGCCCCTAATCCAATATGAGTGGTGCCTTTATAAAAAGGGGATGTTTGGGCACAGACGTGCATGTACACAGGGAGCATGCCATGTGAAGACTGGAGATATGCTGCCACAAGCCAAGAAACTATCAGACGCTAAAAGAGAAGCCTGGAACAGATTTTTCTCTATCCCCTTCAGAGGGAGCGTGGCCCTGCTGACAGCGTGATTCCAGACTGTGAGACAATGCATTTCTGTTGTTCAGCCCTAGCAAACTAATATGGTGGGAGTGTCAATCACAGTGTCCTCCCCACCGCCTGCCAAGACACCCCTCAGATGTCCCATCCCTGAAATTTGGATCCCACAGCTGTCAGTGTGCTCGGCCATACTCCAGTACCAGGCCCCGGGTGACTTTCTTGTGGGGAAACTCTCTCCTGCCTCCTCTGCAACCCTGTGAACTACCTCCACAGCTGTCTAATAACTTTTTTTGGTGGATTAAATGCATTTGGAATTTGGTTTTCTGTTGCTTGTCATCCAATACTCTTGGCGGATGCCAGAACCACAGAGATGGCCCTGGTGGTGCAGGTCTCCAGGTGGGGAGGGGGCTAAGCCAATAGCTCATGGGGCTGCTCAGTGTGGAATCACCCACACCCTCGTGTCCCAACCACACACATGGTTCAGCTAATTGAGGTCACAGGTTTGGTGAGAGGATGCTGCAAAGAATAAGGCAGCAGAAGGAGAGGTTATTAAGTAAGCAATTTCAGTACAGCCAGGTGGGTGTTATGACAGGAAATGTGGGGCCTTGGGTAAGCACGGATGAGGGGCACCTGACTCAGTGTGGGTGGGTGGGGTGGGTGCTCAGGGTTAAGGAGGAGCAAAGCTGGCAAGCAGGGGAACAAGATGGGGCCAGGGCGACCAGCTGTCCCAGTTTACCTGGGACTGTCTGGTTTTAGCATTGGAAGTCCCATATACTGGGAAACCCCTTTGTGCAGGGCTACCTGGATAGTCAGTCCCCTACATCGAGCCTGCAGGGGATTTGTTTGTGGCTGAAGTGGAGAGCAGAGGGCAAAGGGGGGAGTGAATGGATTAAAAATGGTTGTCACAGGCATGGTTCTGAGGGCTTTAAAAGAAGAGGAGAGTCTGTCTCTGTCTCTCTGCTCTGCCACTTTTGCAATATAATGCTCTGCTATCACCGTTGCCACCAAGGCTCTTTCCAGAAGTGTTCCCTGAACTTTGGATTTCTCAGCCTCAGAAACTGTAAGCAACAAATTTCGCTTTTTTAATAAATTACCCAGTTTCAAGTACTTTGTTATAAGCAACAGAAATGGACTAATACAGGGTGGGTCCAAGTGCTCACTGCTATAGGATTGCCAGTCACACTTTCTAACAGAGCTTAAAGGA
This sequence comes from Galeopterus variegatus, assembly GCF_000696425.1. Lineage (NCBI taxonomy): Eukaryota > Metazoa > Chordata > Mammalia > Dermoptera > Cynocephalidae > Galeopterus > Galeopterus variegatus. Next base: position 6,334 of record NW_007746944.1, on the reverse strand, counting down.
GAAGCTTTTTATTTCAGAAGATGTCAACCAAGAGGTACAGGGTAAGGTCCCAACTGCCTCCCTGATGGACTGAGGGCTGGGGTTTATATAGGTAAATGTATTGAGGGAGACAGGATGCTTTGAGGGATGTATCAGGATGTAACCAGCAAGACAGGATGCCTGCTTTTGATACAATCTTACTTAATCATTAAGGGCAAGCTATAAAGGGAAAACCAAGTTAGTTTTATAATGTACCCATAAGTGGGGGGGGGGGTGTTCTACATTAACAGCAGATGCAGGGGCTGGCTGGTTACCTCAGTTGGTTAGAGTGCAGTCTTATAAAACACCCAGATTATGGGTTCAGATCCCCATACTGGCCAGCTGCCAAAAAAAAAAAAAGTACAGCAGATTCAGGGTTCACACTTGGGTAGTTCTGACACCCAGCGCATTACAGTTTCTAATATCTCTGCCTAGCCCACTGCATTTTCTAATATCTTGATGCCTGTGGTGTGTGTTTGTGTGTGTGTGTGTTCTAGATATTCAACACTGCCTTTTTCATTTGAAGATGAGATTACAGATGAAGTTACAGCATCTGCATTTGACTGAAATGCAAATACATAAGCCGTGATTTTCCATCCCAAATCTCCACCAAGGAAACAGTGCCCGGTATGTTACAGCGAATTCTTGGGGCAACTCGATGGCTCTCTCTTCCCAAAGGGGAAATAACGCCGGTCTCTGACTTCACCAACCAGCATCTGAGGCCCAGGAAAGAAGTCATGTATTGACCCTAGGCCTCAAGACACGGTCTCCGGGAGGCAGGAGAGGGAACGACTAGGAAAATACATGTGAAGTAACACGGCCTAAGAAGGGAACATCCCTGCTTTCTCCTAACATGTGGGGTGTTGACTACTGATGGAGCTTTAAGGTCTCTGGAAAGGAGATGCAAATATTTGGGGCTCTAGGGGAGGCAGGTATTGCAGGGACACTGGTCAGGAGCAATTACTGGACATCTTTAAACTAAGGTGAGCTACAAATCACAGCAATGGAAACCTCCTTAGGTAGGGCTTTAAAGCACTTGGAACTTTTACAGCAAATGAAACAAGATGGGAGAAAGATAATTTGGTACACACCGCCGGAGGTCTGGCATTCTTCAGCAGTGGGCTCGGTCCAGCCTGCAGCTGGGCCCTACCGGTGCTATCAGTGCAAGCCCACATGCTGGAAAGAGATGAGGCTGGCCTGGCACAGGCCTCTCACCTTGGAGCCAAGCCACTGTACCATGCAGAGTCCAGGATTCTGCTGTTATTCTTGCTGTCTGTGGCTAATAAATTGGGAGGCAAAGGTATCGATCCAGCCCAGTGGTAACCGAGGACATGGACAGTGCTTTCAGGCATAGCTGCTGGAGAAACTGAACTTCAAGCACAGATCAAGGTAGGAAGAGACTGCAGCCGGTCCAGCAGCAGCCTCTCCCACCTGGAACAATCCCAGGAAATGAACTGCATCTCTGGAGCCTGCAGCAGGGACAGCTACTGGCTCTGTCCGGCAGGCTCTGCCAGGCCAGCTTGGGCACGAATCTGACCTCACTGAGCCTCACACTCCCTGTTGATGGCACTTATGTCTCTGGACTGCGTGAGGATTGAATGAGGTATTAGTTTGCTGGGGCTGCCATAACAGCCTGGGGGGCTTAAACAACAGTCATTTATCATCTCAGAATTCTGGAGGCTGGAAGTCTGAGATCAAAACTCTGGAGGCTGGAAGTCAGGGTTGGTTCCTTCTGAGGCCTCTCTCTTTGGCTGGTAGAAATATGGCCGTCTTCTCACTGTGTCCTCACATGGTTGTCCCTCTATGAGTGTCTATGTCCTGATCTCCTCTTCTTATAAGGACACCAGTTCTATTGAATTAGGGCCCACCCTAGTGACCTCATTTTAACTTTATCACCTCTTTAAAGACCCTGTCTCCAAATACAGTCACAGTTAGAGATCCTGGGGGTTAGGATTTTGATGTACGAAATTTTAAGGGGACACTGTTTAGCCTGTAACAAGTGAGATGCTGCAGAGAGACTGCCAGACACATTGAAGGTGATTAATAAGCGGTGACGAGCATGATTCCTTTCTTTAGAGCAATGGAGAAGGCACCACAGAGTTCTGGGGTCCATCCCCAATCAGCCCGTCTCTCGACGAGGAAGCCATCCAGAGCTTCCAAAATTAATTCAGTTGTAGCCTGTGCAAGCCTGGATTTCTGGCTTGGCTCAGCTGAGCTGGTTCAGGATCTCCCTCCAGCATCTAACAATGGGCTAACTGGGACTTGTGGCAGGAATCCCAGGGCCACTGAGCCCACAGCTCCAGCCGACGGCTGGTGTCAGTCCAGGGCGCGTCTGTAGAGCCTCCGGCTTATGTCAGAGTTCCTAGTGTCACTGCTCTGCCTCCATGCCGTCCCACACAGACATCATTTGAAGGGGAAGGAATCGTGCTCCGGCAGGGAGTGTATTTAAAATACCTTCCCCTGTTTGATTGCATTGGGTCATGGGGCAGGGAGGTGATTTCTGCCTCTCTGACTTTTTTCTTTTTCTGATCTAAACCTCCTGGTGAAATTGCTTCCTGGGACATCTCCTGAGGCCCCCCCACAGGACCATCCACCTAGAAAAGGCACAGTCCCCAATACAGGAGGCAGTCACTCTGGATCCCAGCCTGGACCCAGAAACAGGGGCTCCCAACAGCCTGAGAGAGAGATCAGAAGAGAGAGGCACCTGATTTATTGCAAGGCGAGATGTGACTTAAAGGCTGTTTTTCTGGTAGTCTCCTCTCCTTTCCCCAGATTTAAAAAATCTTCTCCAACGCAAGACAGGCTTTTCAGTGCTGGTTCTGCCAGAGGTCTTCTTGGCCTTTGCTGAGACTTTTCCTACCACATGCATCTGTTCTTGTCATCTTCCCCCCAAATTTGACATGTTGTATTCATTGGAAGATTGTCTCCCAAACCGTCAGCAAGTTGGTGATCATTTTCTGCAGCAGAAATGCCACCAGGGTTTTCTTCTTTGTCGTCGTCTTCTTTTCCATTTTAAAGTTGGACTACAGTAGACTCTCCCCCCGGGACTGGTGTGAAAGAGCAGTCATTCTGAGTGCAGACACTTTCAGCTGGTGCACTTTACAGGGAAGTGACCTGTGCATCGTGGAATACGGTGCTGTCACCCGCCTTTGTTCACTGTGCACAAAACTGAGCTCTAGCCATGGCTAATCCACACTTTTGAATATGGGGATTTTTTTTTTCCTGCCTGGTAGATCCTGATAGCTGCAAATCCTGCATGTGGGGGTGAAACTTCAGGACCTGAATTGTACGGAATGGAGCAAAGGCACCCCCCTCCAACTCCTTCCCTCTCCAAATCATGAGATTTCCCCGGAGGAGGTCTCATGTCATCTTGCCTATCCATCAAAATCCCTTTCTTCTTTCCCTTGGAAATTCGATGAGATCCAAGTGTCAGCTTTCATCAGCAATTCCTGCAGAAAGCAAGAAGGCTGATGGGCCTTGCCCACCTCTGCACCCCTGTGCCAAGCCGATGCCTTCAGGAGGAAATACTAGAGTTTTCCCTGCCTGTGCCTGGCTCCCTTGCAAATTCATAAATGATGATGCATGTAAGACGTGAATGAGGTATCTCAAAAAATTAAAAATAGAACCACCATATGACCCAGCAACTCCACTGCTGGGTGTACACACAAAAGAATGGAAAGCAGGGTCTTAAAGAGATATTTGCACATCTGTGTTCACAGCAACGTTATTCACAAGAGCCAAGTGGTGGAAGCACTCAAGTGTTCATGGACCAATGAATGGGGAAACAAGATGTGGTATGTCCATACAATGGAATATCACTCAGCCTTCAAAAGGAAGGAAATTCTGACACACGCTACAATATGGATGAGCCATGAAGACATTATGCTACGTGAAATAAGCCAGTCACAAAAGGACAAATACCATATAATTCTACTTATATGAGGGACCTAGAGGAGTCAAATTCATAGAGACAGAAAAAAGAATGGGGGTTTCTAAGGACTGGGGGAAGGAGAAATGGAGAGTTATTTAATGGTGACAGAGTTTCAGTTTTGGAAAATGAAAAGGTTTTGGAGGCGGATGGTGGTAATGGCTGCACAACAATGTGAATGTGCTTAATGCCCCTGAACTATACACTGAAAAATGGTTAAGATGGTAAATTTTATTTATTTTTTACCATAATAAAAAAAAAATGAATGAGGAAGCTGCACGTATATTCTGCAGCACTTGACTTCAAGAACGTTCATTATTCAAGTCAAACTAAATCTCCCACTTGCCAGACTGTGAGAATTTAATCTGGGATGTGTGAGTGTGTGAGCCCCTCCCGTTCCTAAGAAGGGGGAGCAGGGGGGTGGGAGAGGGCCAGCCTCCATCACAGCAAATGCTGCCCTCCACCCCACTCCTGCTCTGATACCACCCATGGGCTTGGGATGAGCGTCAGTCCACCTCGTTGTCTGAGCACGCTGGCCACCACTGCCCAGTGCCACTGTCTTGGCCTCGTGCTAGGAGCTGGTCTCCGCAAGCATCTTGTGGCTCCCCTGAGTCAGTCCCAGGCTCTGCTTTCAGGCACGATCAGGGCTTGGGCCACTCTCAGAAACCCTCCCCCTGCAGGGCTGGGTGCGCACTTCTGCCCTCTTGAACCCCCAAGTCAGCCTCTGTCTGCAGCTCCAGATCCCCAGACACAGTCCTGGGTGAGTGCTGATGTCTGGCTTCTCCCACCTTCGGCTTTCAACTCTCGGACCTGTTGCTCTTAACAATTCCATCGGGCAAAGCATCCAGACTGTGAATGCTCGGCTTGACTCCCTCATTGGAACAAGGGAGGGGAAATTGCCTCTTAATCTCTTAAGCCTCCTTCAGCATTGAGGACAAATTAATACGTCAATAAGTTATCCGGCCATGCAATGATGCCTCCATGAGATTGGAGAGGAGCCGGCAAAAAACCTCCACAAACCCTGAATCCTGGGGCCATTGCTCACAGGCCAGCCATGGTCAGAAGAGCAGGTGGTCCACAGCTGATTGCAGGCCACGCTGTCATCCCCAGATCCCTGACCTAGAGGAGGGAGGAATTCACATTTGGCACAGGCTCAGGAAATTAACACATCTGTTTTAATTTGGGCTCATCTGTCCGGGACTCTGGTGCTGGCATCTGAACCTCCATTCTGCAGCCTGAGATGAAGAGCTGCTGTCACCAGGTTCTCTGTGGAACGAGCAGCTACTTCCCTCATCCCCATAGGCTCAAGTTCAAGACCTCATGAGTAGCTCTGCATCATCTAGTTGGATTCCTTCTACTGTTCCAGGCTGCCAGGATATTTCTGGATACCTGGTATGCTATCATGAGATCCAAGTAGTGGCTGGACTGTGCTCCAGGGTGAGGATGGAGCTGAAGCAGTGTCCAGCATCCTACACCTCCCAATCTTTAGCACCCGAGTAGAGTTCCCCAAGATGCTGATCCGGTCCCTGACTTAGAAACCCAGAACCTCCAACCTCTGGTCCACAGACCATGGGAAAGCAGCACAGGCTGACCCCACAGGGGACCCCACTCCTACCTGGTTCTGTCTGTTGGCCACTCTGTGCACCAGGCACCATGTTTTCCTACCAGCACCCCCTTTTACAGGATGGGAAACTGAATCCGGAGAGAAGTGAGTTGCCCCAAGTCAGAGTCTTGACTTACTTCTGGTGTCTGGTTTTCTGTGGACTTATCTTGATTCCAGACTGCATCCTGGATTGATGCCCATGTTTATACCACTCACGCCATCCCTCCAGGCCAGGATCACACCCCTCCACCTCCTGGCTGACCAGCCAGGCTGTCTTCCCGTGATTGTCCTGGTCGTTCTGCCACTGAAAAGAACAGGTTCCACGTGGTCCATCCAGTTCATTTCATCCACATATCAACCAGCTCAGCAGCTCCCCATTTATTCACTGGGGGCCTGTGATGGTGAAAGCTTGGTCTCACCCTCAAGGAGCTCTTTATATCATGGGCCAAAGGTGAGTGAAAAATAAACTAAAGCACCAAAGCTAATTATAAGTTCTAAAGATAGGTGAGCAAGCCGGAAGCTGGAATATCGGTGATGTCCTAGGGGAGGCTTCCTGGACCTGGTCAATGGCTGGGCCTCCCACTGGGCCCCTGAAGCCCTGGCCAAAGCCCTTGAGCTCACAGGCCTCAGTGCCTCCCGTGCAGAGTGGAGCTGCTGCTGTGCGGATTGACCAGGGCTGCAGAAGTCTGGCACCCAGCAGGACCCACTGATCCCAGCGTCCTTCTGCTCTTCCACCAGCCACCCCATCCCAGAGCAGAACCTCGGCGGGGGGGGGGGGGGGAAAA
>NW_007746943.1:17245-19015 GCF_000696425.1 Galeopterus variegatus | reverse complement strand
CTTTTCACTCTGTGCCAATTAACATTCTTAATCGCCTCTCTCTAACCGTCTCACTTTTTGTGTGTTGGGTAGAGTTCTCTGACAAGTTTATTTTCAATTATAATTTATATTGCAAAGATGGATAGATATTTATGACAGTAACCTTTCCAGCATGCTGGGCTTTTAGCTCTCTAAGCTTTGTTATAATAAAGAAAGCTTGTGGTGAATTTACAGAAGTGCTTTCTCAGTAATATTTTTCAAAGACAAAGTTCACAATAGGCACTTTTGGCGGGGAGAGGAGTGGGATTTTTGTCTGGTAGATAACCAAATAAAATTAAATAAATGCAAGAGAAAACTTTTAAGAAAGCTTTTGGGCTCCTGTACAGAAATATTTAAGTAAACAGTGAATCAGAACTGCTAAAAAAAAAAAGGGGGGGGGAGGGTAAAGTGGAAAGTTTCAATTGTTCAATCAATTGAACCTTCGACTTGTTTTGAAAATCTATACATTTCTCTTGCCCAGTTACGCAACATGTAAGTGTCCTGATAAGCACGTTTATGGGATGACCCATCTAGCTTGATCACTCACGTTACTGAGGCCCTGGTCTTGCACAAGAGCCCACAAGAGTAATAAGATAGTATTTGAAAGAAGCTCTTGAAGGGTTGTGAATCTGTGAAAAACCAGCATTCATTTCAGAAAGACTCAAGATGTTAGATCTTAAGGAAAAAAATCCAAAATTTGGATAGAGCTATACAAACAAGGATGTTCATTGAAATGTTATCTATAAGAAAGACAAAGAACTCAAATATATGAATACAATAGGATTGGTTAAGTAGATTAGAGGTTCATCCACAGACTGAAAAGATTATATGATAAAACATATTTACGAAGATTCGTTTAATGTGATGGAAAAGGCTTATGATATCCTGTTTAGCTAAATGGAATTCCAAAATGTATTTTTTAAATGACCTGAATTATGAAAAGGTTACAATATTCATGGAAGAAAGATTCGAAGAAAAATTACTAAAATGTTTTCTTTCTCTAATCTGCAGGGGAAGCAGATAAATTACTCAAATCATCACAGGAGTGAATATAAAACTGCGATTGTGCAATCTTTGAGGGGAAGGGTCAGAATGCTGGTGACTGATTTAGAGGGAAGGTTAAGAAGGCTCCTACAGAGAAGATAAAATGATTTGAGCGTGATTTGGTATTTAAAGTTTTATTAGAAAGTATTGTACTATTTAAAAAAGATATTTGATAGATGCAAATACTGTATGGCCTTGAATTCAGATTACCTGTAGATCTAGTTTCTCAGCTTTAGCACTATTGACATTTTGGGTCGGGTAATTGTTTGTTGTGGGGGGCTGTCCTAGGCATGGTAGGATGTTTAGCATGATACCTGCTAGATAGCTGACAAGCAAAAACGTCTCCAGATATTGCCAGTGTTCCCTGGTAAGAGAGGGGGCAAAATTGTTTCCTTTTGAGAACCACAGCGGTGGATTTAGAGAATCAACATTCTCTACAGCATGTATGTGTCTGAGATTGACCTAAAGACCGAATGCATGAACTAGCATGAGCTAGTCAAGTGACTGAAGGGCAAAAACAGCCAGTAGCTCAAACTTTTTTATTCCTAGTCCATCTAGTCTTTTTTTTTTTTTTTTTTTTTTTTTAAAACATGACCGGTAAGGGGATCTTAACCCTTGGCTTGGTGTTATCAGCACCACGCTCACCCAGTGAGCGAACCGGCCATGCCTATATGGGATCCGAACCCGGGGCCTTGGTGTTATCAGCAC
>NW_007746943.1:10313-12859 GCF_000696425.1 Galeopterus variegatus | reverse complement strand
AACAAACCGACACTCAGACCGACACACAGAAAGACACACACGCACAGAGACAGACACACGGGGAGAAAGACACACTGAAACACACACCAACAGATAGACACACAGACAGACAGATGCACAGACAGACGCACGTACAGAAAGACACACAGACAGACAGATGCACAGACAGACGCACGTACAGAAAGACACACAGACAGACTCACAGAGTGACAGACGCACACAGAAACACACTCGCCGACATACACACTCAAAGACACACAGACAGAACGATACAAAGACTGTAAAGACACAGAGACTGACAGACACACACAAAGACACACACAAGAAGTCACACATACACAGACACACAGAGAAACAGACAGACTGACTCACAGACAGAAAGACTCACACACAGACACACGGACACACAGACAGAAAGACACCAACAGAAAGACACAAAGACCGAAAGACACCCAAACAAAAAACACATTGTCATATAGACACACGGTCAGGCAGACACACAAAGAGACAGATGCACAGAAAAATACACAGACAGACAAACAGACAGAAGGATAAAAAGACAGTGAGACACACAGACAGACACAGATACAGACAAACACACAGGCAGACAGACTGACACACAGAAACAGAAACACACACAGACAGATAGAGACACAGACAGACAGAGAGACTGAAAGACACACTGGCAGAAAGACACAGAGACTGACAAACACACACTCAGACAGACACACACACAGACAGAAAGACACAATCAGAAAGACGCAAAGACAGAAAGACACCCAAACAGAAAACACATTGTCATATAGACACACGGTCAGGCCGACACACAAACAGACAGATGCACAGACAGATAGATACAGACAGAGAGACAGACAGACAGAAAGACACACAGATGGACAGACACACACAGAGACGTACGCATGGACAGAAAGTCACACATGGAGACACACAGACAGAAAGACACACAGACAGACACACAGAGAGACAGATACACGGACAGAAAGACACAAACAGTAAGACACAAATACAGAAATCACATTGTCATTTAGACACACGGTCAGACAGACACACAGTCAGACACACGGACAGACTCACAGACAGATAGACACACAGACAGACACACTGACCAACAGACTCACAGAGAGAAAGACACAGCCACAGACAAACACACAGACAGAAAGACACACAGACAGTCAGACACACACAGAGACTGATGAATGGACACAAAGTCACACTGACACACACACCAATAAACAGACACACACACAGACAGACACACAGATTGACAGACACACAGAGAGACACACTCGCACACATACAATCAGACAGACAGACACACAGACTCAATGTCATACAGACACACAGACAGAAAGTAGCACAGACAGACAAACACACGGACACAAGGACACAAACAGAAAGACACAAAGACAGAAAACACCCAGACAGAAAAAAACATTGTCATATACACACCGTGAGACAGACGCACAGACAGAAAGATAAAAAGACAGTAAGACACACAGACAGACACAGTGACAGTCAGACACATAGGCAGAAACACAGGCAGACAAAAAGGCACACAGAAACAGAAACACACACAGACAGATAGAGACACAGACAGAGAGAGAGACTGAAAGACCCACTGGCTGAAAGTCACAGAGACTGACAAACACACACTCAGACAGACACACACACAGAGAGAAACACACAATCAGAAAGACACAAAGACAGAAAGACACCCAAACAGAAAACACATTGTCATATAGACACACGGTCAGGCAGACACACAAACAGACAGATGCACAGACAGATAGATACAGACAGAGAGATAGACAGACAGAAAGACACACAGATCGACAGACACACACAGAGACTGACGCATGGACAGGAAGACACACGTACAGACACACCCATAAACAGACACAGAGACAGACAGCCACAGCTACAGACAGACACACAGACAGAAAGTCACACAGACAGACGAACAGACAGATAAACACACAGACAGACACACGGACAGAAAGACACACTGACACACACACCAACAAACACACACACACACACACAGACAGACAGACAGACACACAGACTCAATGTCATACAGATACCCAGACAGAAAGTAACACAGACAGACAAACACACAGACACAAAGACACAAACAGAAAGACACAAAGACAGAAAGACACCCAGACAGAAAAAACATTGTCATAGACACACCGTCAGAAAGACACACAGACAGACACATAAACAGACAGATGCAAAGACAGACGCACGTACAGAAAGACACACAGACAGACTCACAGAGGGACAGAGGCACACAGAAACACACTCGCCAACATACACACCCCAAAACACACAGACAGACAGACACATAGACAGAAATATTCAAAGACTGTAAGACACACAGACAGACACAGAGACAGTCATACACACAGGCAGACACACAGGCAGACAGAAAGGCACACAGGAAAAGACAGAGAGATAGAGACACAGACAGACAGACAGACAGAAAGACACAATGAGAGAAAGACACAGAGACTGACAGACAC
>NW_007746943.1:8638-9659 GCF_000696425.1 Galeopterus variegatus | reverse complement strand
ACACACGGACACACAGACAGAAAGACACCAACAGAAAGACACAAAGACAGAAAGACACCGAGACAGAAAACACATTGTCATATACACACCGTCAGACAGACGCACAGACAGAAAGACACACAGACAGACAAACAGACAGTAAGACACACAGACAGACACAGAGACAGACAAACACACAGGCAGACAGACAGACACACAGAAAGAGAAACACACACAGACATATAGAGACAGAGACAGACAGAGAGACTGAAAGACACACTGGCAGAAAGACACAGAGACTGACAGACACACACTCAGACAGACACACACACAGACAGAAAGACACAATCAGAAAGATACAAAGACAGAATGACACCCAAACAGAAAACACATTGTCATATAGACACACGGTCAGTCAGACACACAAACAGACAGATGCACAGACAGATAGATACAGACAGAGAGACAGACAGACAGAAAGACACACAGATCGACAGACACACACAGAGACGGACGCATGGACAGAAATTCACACATAGAGACACACAGACAGAAAGACACAGAGACAGAAAACACATTGTCATAGAGACACACCGTCAGACAGACACACAGACAGACAGACGCTCAGACAGACGCATGGAAAGAAAGACACACATACAGACGCACCGACAAACAGACACGCAGACAGACAGCCAGAGACACACACACAGACAGAAAGACAGACAGACTCAATGTCATATAGACATACAGACAGAAAGTAACACAGTCAGACAGACACACACACATAATGACAGACACACAGAGAGACACACGTTCACACATAGAAACAGACAGAAAGACAAACAGACAGACAGACACTCAGACAGACTCAATGTCATACATACACACAGGCAGAAAGTAACAAAGACAGACAAACAGACAGACACAGACAGACAAACACAAAGAGTGACAGACACACAGTAAAACACACTCGCAGACATACACACCCAAAGACACACAGACAGACAGACACAAAGACAGAAAGTTACAACGACAGAAAGAC
>NW_007746943.1:3937-8628 GCF_000696425.1 Galeopterus variegatus | reverse complement strand
AAAGATACAACGACAGAAAGACACCCAGTCAGAAAACACATTGTCATATACACAACGTCAGACAGACACACAGAAAGACACACAAACAGACAGACGCACAGACAGACGCATGGACAGAAAGACACACATACAGACGCACCGACAATCAGACACGCAGACAGGCAGCCAGAGACACACACACAGACAGAAAGACACAGAGACTCAATGTCATACAGACATACAGACAGAAAGTAACACAGTCAGACAGACACACACACAGAATGACAGACACACAGAGAGACACACGTGCACACATAGAAACAGACAGAAAGACAAACAGACAGACAGACACTCAGACAGACTCAATGTCATACATACACACAGGCAGAAAGTAACAAAGACAGACAAACAGACAGACACACAGAAAAACACACTCGCAGACATACACACCCAAAGACACACAGACAGACAGACACAAAAACAGAAAGATACAACGACAGAAAGACACCCAGAAAGAAAACACATTGTCATATACACAATGTAAGACAGACACACAGACAGACACACAAACAGACAGACGCACAGACAGACGCATGGACAGAAAGACACAAAGACAGTAAGATACAAAGACAGTATAGACAGACAGACACAAAGACAGAAAGATACAACGACAGAAAGACACCCAGACAGAAAACACATTGTCATATACACAACTTCAGACAGACACACAGACAGACACACAAACAGACAGACGCTCACACAGACGCATGGACAGAAAGACACACATACAGACACACCCATAAACAGACACACAGACAGACAGACACAGCCACAGACAGACACACAGACAGAAAGACACAAAGACTCAATGTCATACAGACATACAGACAGAAAGTAACACAGTCAGACAGACACAGAGAGTGACAGACACAGAGAGACACACTCGCTTCAGACAAAATGCACACAGTAACAGAGAGATAGAGAAACAGACAGACAGACAGACAGAAAGACACACTGACAGAAAGAGACACAGAGACTGACAGACACACACAGACAGACACACAAGAAGACACACATACACAGACATCCAGAAAAACAGACAGACAGCCACACAGACACACTCACAGACAGAAAGACACAAACACAGGCACACGGACACACAGACAGAAAGACACAGACAGAAAGACACAAAGACAGAAAGACACCCAGAGAGAAAACACATTGTCATATACACACCGTCGGACAAAAACACAGACAGACACACAAACAGAGAGACGCACAGACAGATGCACGGACAGAGATACACACAGACAGACACACAGACAGAAAGATAAAAAGACAGTAAGACACACAGACAGACACAGAGACAGACAGACACACAGGCAGACACACAGGCAGACCGATAGACACACAGAAACAGACAGACACAGAGACTGATAGACACACAGACAGACAGACAGAAAGACCCACAGATCGACAGACACACACTGAGACGGACGCTTGGACAGAAAGTCACACATAGAGACACACAGACAGAAAGACACACAGACAGCAAAACACAGAGACAGATACACGGATAGAAAGACACACTGACACACACGCCAACAGACAGACACACAGACAGACAGACACACAGATTGACAGAAACACAGAGAGACACACTCGCAGACATAGGAACAGACAGAAAGACTGACAGACAGACAAACAGACAGTCTCAATATCATACAGAAACACAGACAGAAAGAAACTCAGAGAGACAAACACACAGACACACAGACAGACACACAGAGAGACAAAAAGATACACAGACAGAAAGACACAAAGACAGAAAACACATTGTCATAGAGACACACGGTAAGACAGACATACAGACAGACAGATGCACAGACAGATGCATGGACAGAAAGACACACATACAGATACACCGACAAACAGACACACAGACAGACAGACACAGACACACACACAGACAGAAAGACAAACAGACTCAATCTCATACAGACATACAGACAGAAAGTAACACAGTCAGACAGACACACAGAGAGACACACGTGCACACATAGAAACAGACAGAACGAGAAACAGACAGACAGACACTCAGACAGACTCAATGTCATACAGACACACAGACAGAGAGTAACACAGACAGACAAACACACAGACACACAGACACACAGACAGAAAGACACAAACAGCAAGACACAAATACAGAAAGACACAAAGACAGAAAACACATTGTCATTTAGACACACGGCCAGACAGACACACAGTCAGACACACAAACAGACTGACGCACTGACAGACTCACGGACAGATAGACACACAGACAGACACAGACTGTGGCTGTGTGACAAACAGTCACACAGACAGAAAGACACAGCCACAGACAAACACACAGACAGACAGACACACAATCAGACACACACAGAGGCTGATGCATGGACAGAAAGACACACATACAGACACACCCATAAACAGACACGCAGACAGACAGACACAGCCACAGACAGACACACAGACAGACACACAGACAGACAATCACACAGACAGATGCACGGACAGAAAGACACACTGACACACACACCAACAAACAGACACACACACTGACAGACACATAGAGTGACTGACACACAGAGAGACCCACTCGCACACATACAAACAGACAGATAGACAAACAGACTCAATGTCATACAGACACCCTGACAGTAACACAGATAGACAAACACACGGACACAAAGACACAAACAGAAAGACACAAAGACAGAATGACACCCAGACAGAAAAAAAATTTGTCATATACACACCGTCAGACAGACACAGAAAGACAGACACACAAACAGACAGACGCACAGACAGAAAGACACAGAGTGACAGAAACACAGAGAGACACACTCGCAGACATAGGAACAGACAGAAAGAAAGACAGACATTCAAACAGACAGACTCAATGTCGTACAGACACACAGACAGAAAGAAACACAGACCCCCCAACACACAGACACACAGACAGACACACAGAGAGACAAAAAGACACACAGACAGAAAACACATTGTCATAGAGACACATGGTCAGACAGACACACAGACAGAGAGACGCACAGACAGACGGATGGACAGAAAGACACACATACAGACGCACCGACAAAGAGACCACAGAGAGACAGCCACACACACACACACACAGAGACAGAAAGACAAACAGACTCAATGTCATACAGACATACAGACCGAAAGTAACACAGTGAGACAGACACACAGACAGACACAAACACAGAATGACAGACACACAGAGAGACACACGTGCACACAAAGAAACAGACAGAAAGACAAACAGACAGACAGACACTCAGACAGACTCAATGTCATACAGACACACAGACAGAAAGTAACACAGAGAGACAAACACACAGACACACAGACAGAAAGACACAAACAGAAAGACACAAATACAGAAATCACATTGTCATTTAGACACACGGTCAGACAGACACACAGTCAGACACACAGTCAGACACACGGACAGACTCACAGACAGATAGACACACAAACAGACACACTGACCAACAGACTCACAGACAGAAAGACACAGCCACAGACAAACACACAGACAGAAAGACACACAGACAATCAGACACACACAGAGACTGATGAATGGACACAAAGTCACACTTACACACACACCAACAAACAGACACACACACAGACAGACACAGAGATTGACAGACACACAGAGAGACACACTCACACACATACAAACAGACAGACAGACACACAGACTCAATATCATACAGATACCCAGACTGAAAGTAACACAGACAGACAAACACACGGACACAAAGACACAAACAGAAAGACACAAAGACAGAAAGACACCCGGACAGAAAAAACATTGTCATATACACACCGTCAGAAAGACACACAGACAGACACATAAACAGACAGATGCAAAGACAGACGCACGTACAGAAAGACACACAGACTCACAGAGTGACAGACACACACAGAAACACACTCGCCGACATACACACCCAAAGACACATAGACAGAAAGATTCAAAGACTGTAAGACACACAGACAGACACAGAGACAGTCATACACACAGGCAGACACACAGGCAGACAGAAAGGCACACAGGAAAAGACAGAGAGATAGAGACACAGACAGACAGACTGAAAGACACACTGACAGATAGACACAGAGACTGACAGACACACACACAGACAGACACACAGATTGACAGACACACAGAGAGACACATTCACACACATACAAACAGACAGAGAGACACACAGACTCAATGTCATACAGACACACAGACAGAAAGTAACACAGACTGACAAACACACAGACACACAGACAAAAAGACACAAACAGAAAGACACAAAGACAGAAAGACACCCAGACAGAAAAAACATTGTCATATACACACCGTCAGACAGACACACAGACAGAAAGACACACAGACAGACACATAAACANACAGACAGAGACATAGAGACACAGACAGACAGACAGACAGAAAGACACACTGAGAGAAAGAAACAGAGACTGACAGACACACACACAGACAGACACACAAGAAGACACACATACACAAACACCCAGAAAAACAGACAGACACACAGACAGACAGACTCACACACACAGACAAACGGACACACAGACAGAAAGACAAAGACAGAAAGACAGAAAGACACAAAGACACCCAGACA
>NW_007746943.1:0-453 GCF_000696425.1 Galeopterus variegatus | reverse complement strand
AGACTCAATGTCATACAGAAACACAGACAGAAAGAAACACAGATAGACAAACACACAGACAGACAGACAGACACAGAGAGAGACAAAAAGACACAGAGGCAGAAACACACAAAGACAGAAAACACATTGTCATATACACACCGTCAGACAGACACACAAACAGACAGATGCACAGACAGACGCACTGACAGAAAGACACAAAGACAGTCACACAGACAGAAAGATAAAAATACAGTAAGACACACACACAGACACAGAGACAGACAGACACACAGGAAGACAGACAGACACACAGACAGATAGAGACACAGACAGACAGACAGACTGAAAGACACACTGGGAGAAAGACTCCGAGACTGACAGACACACACACAGACAGACACACAGACAGTAAGACACACAGACAGACACACACAGAGAAAGATACATGGACAGGAAGACACACTGACAAAC
>NW_007746942.1:12642-12859 GCF_000696425.1 Galeopterus variegatus | reverse complement strand
AAGAGGCAATTTTCAAAATGTGCTGCTGATGAGACCAAGATGTCCCTCCTACTTAGTCATAGTCACCAGGGTGTTTCTCAAGTTCCATCAGAGTGTGTACCTTTGGAAAACAGGAGAGTCATATTTTAACACACCTGTGGTAATGCTGTATTGCCCAAACAGATCAAGTTATGGAAACGGGGCTTAGAGAAATGAGCGCCACTGAATGAAACCTTCT
>NW_007746942.1:0-12105 GCF_000696425.1 Galeopterus variegatus | reverse complement strand
AATTAACTGGAATTTGTCACCTTAAAAAATGAATGCTTCCATTTCAATGAACAAACTTTTCTTCCTAAGAGGCAATATTTACAAAACCCAGTGACCATGTTTAAAGAAGATGAAAAAGGATATTGGAATGAGTTCTGTTGTTAATGGTTTTGTCTGATGACAGAAAAGAGAGAGTTTTCTTCCTACTTTCTAGTTCAAAAAGTCTTTCCCTGTACATTTTGGAGCCGTGGTGTCAAATACAACTAACAGAGAAGCATGTATGTAATCCCAAGGTCATTAAATATCATCTAACATTGGCAAGAAAAAAACTTAGTCTCTTAGAAAAAATTGGCTCGCTATTCAATTACATAAAATGTAAAGGTCACTTTGTGATTAGTTATTTGAAGTAAAAATAATCATACCAATTTCTAATAATCTTCCACAAATTTTTATTTAAACTGACTCTAAAACTCATTCAGATCAAGTTCTAACAAAACAAATATCACTAAGGCATATCATTATTATCGGTTGCTAGTGTCCAATGCTAATAAACATGAGTTTGATCCTTACATGAGCCATTTGGTGTTAAAAGCCTTGCTTTAGCCTTCTCAAGGTTTTTGCCTATGTCTCTAATCCACTGAACTATATTCTGAGTCACTCAGGGGACCTGGCAAGAATTTATGTGTAAATTAACATACGTAAATGCTCCTGCGAGAAAACAACTCAGAGTTGCAGGTGGTGGGTTAATTTTGTCATTGTCACATCATGGATGGATATGAAAGGGTAGTATCTTTCTGTTCACATCTCATTTTTTAAAAATGAGATTTGCCATTTTTAAAATCGAGTAGCTAGGAATAAGTTTATTTTGCACATGTCAAAGTATACAATAAAGGTTATTACTGTTGTTTTCTAGACTTTTAGGATCTTTTTTCTTCCTCACTTACATTATTCATAAATTCTAGCCTGAAAACTGAACTACTATGGTTTGTTCACCATCTGATCCTGAATATTACTTATATATATGCAGGATTTGTGTAAAAGAGTGTTCTTACTTTGTTTATGGAACCTAACTTAAATGATGGTTCCACTGCAACACTCTTGTGTGGTGAAATAGAAACTTTCTGTGGGTACATATTTGCTGAGAGACTCCTATGTGTTAGGCACTGAGGTATAAATATTCAAAGCAATCCCCTACCCTCAATGAGGTCACAATCTCATGGGAGACTCAGGTAAAGGAACATTTGTGAAACATTTTGATCAATGACATAAAAGAGGTTTGCACAGAATTATGTTTCCTCCTGTACCTTTTCTCACACCACCCACATATTCTTTGTCATGGACCCTGTTGTTTTTGACTGCCCAGCATTCCCTACGTTTTCTCTAACAGGACACCGATTTTCCTTGTTGAATCATGCCTTTCCAATAATGAGCTGTCGTTCGAGGTATACCAGACTTGCCTTCCAGATGACTACATTCCTTTAACCAAGGAATAAGTAGTTGACCCCAACTGGGCTAACTGATACTCTCTTCCAGGAGCTTACTGAGTGACTTCAGAAAGAAAAAAGGTTGTAGGCTTCATTCCCATGGCCATGTTCGGAAGATATTATCCCACCTGCCTTGATAACTGGTGCTTCTTTATCCTGCAGAAAGCCTAGTTGTTCAAATTTCCTTTGATTTTGTGAATGACTTCATCCTATATCCTATATCTTTCCATACATTTCTTTAAAAATGTGGTTTATGTTGTTTAAAAGCAAAGAATCCCTGATATGAACAAGGATTCAATATGAACAGCTCTCTCTGGTCCTCCTGGCTCTGTCCATACCTTTATCCTTTCCTCGTGTGAGTTGCATTCTCTTTTCTGTCACTGTCTACATTTCACCTCTAGAGTATAGTAATTGATATTTGAAGGAGATTCTTGGCCCAATTGAAGTAGATCTGGATTTTCCCTTATTGTATTACTCTCATTGTGTAGGGATTAGATCTATCATTTATTGAAGGTCTGTTGTATATATGTCATCTTATTTAATTATTGCAGCAAGACTATGTAATAGATATAATTATCCCCATTTTATAGTTAAGGAAACAGAAGTTCAGACAGGTTAAGGAACCGATCCAAGTTTACATAGCGGGAATATGTCAGAACTCTAATTGAACACACATCTACCTGACCTCACCTCAAAATTCACTCTTTCCTTGGGGCTTCTCTGCCATCTTCCCCCAAAACCTCACAACTTTGATATCTTGAGCACATTACTGTACCTCTGTGAATCTTGGTTTCCTCATCCATAAAACAGGAATATGAATACCTACTATGTCACCTAGTTGTGATTATTATGTGGGATAATGTACAGAAAGTTCCTACCCGTCTCAGGTGCTCGAAAATGTGTGGGTGCTTTCTAGTTGATGTATTACCAAATTTGATAGGTAAATCTGGACTTTGTAGATTATGATGAATTAAAAATCTTGGTTGAACCAGTCATTTCCGATTATACTTTAGTAAACTTTTCACCAGAGCATCTAGCAGCTGAAAAAGTTTGAATTCTGTTATTCTTTCCATTCTCCCCTACCCTCACACCTTCCCAACTTCTGGAAGAAATGCTCACAAACCATGAAACATCTATAGCAAAACAGCAATGGCAGAAACCATTCATAAATTCAGACTCTCAGTAAGTGGAAGTTGGTCTTCTGCAGATTTGCCCCTGGGATTATATACTTGTGTTTCACATGTCATTTATCAGTTTTAAAAATGTAACTCATTTTTATGACATTTCAGAATATAATCAAACTTCTATCTATAAGGTTTTGTAAATTTAGAGGGAATTTTCAGTTTAGCAGTGAAAGTAATACTGTAGCAGCTCTACTTCATAATGTTGCTTTGAGGATTAAATAAATAATACATGATAAGTGCTGCACTTAGCACAGAGTGAGCACTCAATAAATGTTAGCTATGATTACTATGACAGTTACATTTCCAGTATTTTGAACATAACTGATGTCTATCAAATGTTTGTTGAACTGAATAGAGTAGTTAGGTCATAGGAGAACAGGTTTCATTAAATAAGTTGGTAGTTGAAAACACAATGTTTTAAATTAAGCAGCGTTTAAATGCAAAGTAGGGAAAAGATAATTCAAATTAAACGGTTTTTGTTGTTTTGTTTTTTACTTTGGTCAACTTTTCTGGTGTAAGATTTGGTCACAATAAACTTAGAAATTATTGACTCAAATGAAGCTTTTGGTTTTAGCTTTGGGTTTACGTTTTAGTCATTTTCCTTATTACTGAGAATCAGTGCCTGACTGAGAGTGCAAAAGGGAAGTCATACTTTCAAAATGCATCAGATTCTAAGGGTGTTTCATGGAGATCGCAACTGTAAATAAAGCCCACATCCTTTCCTCTGACTACAGTGATGGCAAAAACACCTGAGAAATACACTTTATAAGCATTTACTTTATTAATCTTTGTCAATGGAACATTACTGTAAGAACCACATGTTTACAGCTGGTGGATGCTGTAACCTTGGGAGCATCAGATACCCATGCTGAGCTCTATTGGTTTGTGATTGGGGTCGTTGGGGGATGGGGAGGAAAGTAGGGAGGCTGGAAAGGCTGGAGGAGGGGTGATATATAGAGTTCATTGGAACCAAGGTTAGGGCAGCAGGGAATAATAGAAAGCATGATAAATCAAGGTTTGTTGGGGAAATCTAAGGTTCGAAGATCAGGGAAAGAACTTATAAACAAGACCTGCAGTGATACAGGCAAGGATGGAGTCTGGGTCGAAGAGTCAAGAGTTCAGAGCTGAGCAAGGAACATGAGGAGGTGACAGAATCAAACAAGCCTGATGGCCTCAAATCGCATTGTGTTTGCAGATCACACATGGCAAGTCCACCACTAAAAGAGACAAACTAGCATAATACTCTGGGTCAGGGCAGACTGAACCGAGGCAAGGCTTGCTATAAGTAATCAGAAGACTTAAACCAGTTTAAAAGTGATGAGAGATTTTCATTGACAAGAGGTTTCATCTTCTATGAGATATTTCTGTACAGCCCTGCCTCTATATCTATATCTATAGCAGGACAAAAGACCAAAATTAAACTGACACAAGAGAAGTATCATTCTATCCCATCTCAATGGTCTTCTCAATCTTCGCCCCCAGCTATGGCAATAAGGAACATCATAGCCTATATCAGGGTAGGAGCAATTTTTTGGATGGTACATTTTTGTAGATTGACATTGACACCAGTTATACAAATACATTTTTAATTCCATAACTGACGGGAGCACTGACTTATTTAATAAGAAACACAAACTAAGTGCTTTAAAATGTATTTGTCTTTAAAAAATGTAATTGTCTATATTAAGATTTGTTGAGATTTAAAAAGTCTGGATTTTCACCATGGCTCTTGACCTACTTCTAATATTTATTTAGTGATGTGTCAATACAATGTTAATAGTAAGGAGGAGAATGTGTGAGGGGAACAGAGGGAACTCACAAGCCGGTGGTATTTTATACTTTAGCAACCTAAAGAGATCTGAAAAAAATTCTACTGCCTCGGAAGGTGACATTGGGTCTGATTTCTTTAGGACAATGTTTTTCTATCTGTAAAGTATATTTATTAGTAGCTGCTAAAACTATCTCACTGACATTTTAAAAACCTTATTGTGAAAAAGCTCAAACATACACAAAAGTAGGAAAAAAGTACCACAAATTCTCATGAACCTATTAATCAGCTTCAAGAATTATCAATGTTTTGATAATCATGTTTCATTTAGTCCCCCCTTGTTTTGGCTGGAGTATTTAGGCCAGTTCCAAATATTGTGTCATTTCACCCATAAACACATCATTATGTATTGGTAATTGAAAGAATATGTTTTATGTACAAACCATGTCATTATCACAACTTACAAAATTAACAGTATTTCAATCTAACCTAATATTCAGTCCATATTCACATTTACTTGACTGCCTCACATGTGTTTAACGGTATATCCCATTTATTATAATCAAGCCAAGATGATATCAGGAACTAGCAACTGGACACCATAAAAGAAACTTATTTGAAGAAGCATTTATACTAATGATGATATGATGATGATGATGATGACGACGACGACGATGATAGACTTGGCATCTATTATGGCAAAAATAATTATTGTCTCTGGGTTAAGTTGCAAAAATCCTTAGTTTTAAATTACACAGTATTTTAGAAGGTCAATTTAAAAGTTTTTGCTTTTCAATTTTTATAAAATTTTATTTGATTTTCTGAGAACCTTGAATAATTATTTTTATTCTTTTGTTTTCTATTTTATATTATTTTATTTTTCTGGTTATGAAAGCAATTCACGTTCTTCATAAAAATCTTGGAGAAGTAATCATAATTTCATGACCCATTGATGACCACTCAGCATCCTGGAGTATTTCCCACAGTCTTCTGTGTGCACATGTATATGAAATACACGAGTATGTATAATGTGTACAAAAACAGGATTTATTTGTTACCCACTTATTTCAATTTACATTTTATTTCATACATTTACCAAGTAATTGGACAATAATTAACATTTTCACAAATCTTTGTGTTAATCTGTGATTATAGCATAGCATAATTCCCCAAAATGGAATTACTATGTAAAATAACAGAAATACTTTTAAGATTTTTAGTATCTATTGCCTAATTATCCCCAGAAATTGTTTTCTAGTTCAATATCCAGAAAATGAGTAGTTATTTTAATTCAACTGCATCAGCATCAAATATTAACATGTTATTTTTTTATTAATTGACGTATGAAATATTGCATCTCAGTTTTCTTTTCCTTTAACTTTTTGTGAGAACAAACTCTTTTCTTGATGATTTTTGAAAATTCTTTTTTAAATGTTTTTATTTGTAATTGTAATTCGTTGCTTATTTATGATGTTTTCCTAGCTTTCTCTTTCAGGGCTCATCTTACTGATTTGTGAACTTTTGTCTATAGTGAAGATGTAAACTGTGTATCTTATGTTGTTAAATATTTTCCTAGCTTTTTCTTTTAATTTCATATTTTTTCCCTAAAATAATTTTACAGTGGTTTTTATTGTTATCTTCTTCAAAGATTTTACTTAGAAAGCCCTTCCCATTTGAAGATACTAAATGTGTACTTAAATTTGCTTCATGTAGGTTTACGATTTTTCATAACACTTAACTCTTTATTCCTTCTGGATTAATTCTGGGAGTAGGATATGAGGAGAGGCTCTGACGACTTTTTCCAATTATTTCATTCCCATATCATATAATGAATGCTCTTTCTTTTCCCTGCTGATTATTTACTAGCAACACATACAAACTTTTGTTTTCACTTTGCCACACATCAGTGCTTTGATTTGTATACTATCTTTCCCCAGTAAACTGTGAGAGGACACCCTGTGTAGTGTTCTTTTGTATCTCCTATGGTACTTTGAACATGTAGTCAATAAAAATTTGTTGTGTGAAATAAAGAGTTAATAAGTCATTGATATGCCTGGGAAAGTATTAACTTTAAGACAAATAAAAGTCTGTTTTGACTGGCTTAAATATTTAACTTTCGGAAAAAAGGGCACTGGGCCTGACTAGTTCTTTAATGACCCTTCCAGTTTATGATTCTTTCACTTAACTTTCAGACATAGTCCCTTCTTAAGTCAGAGCATCACGTTAGCTTCTTATGATCCCCAGGATCAGGACGAACATTTAGGTCCAAGGTATTTTAATTCATTATCTTCCAAAACAGTCATGATGAAGCGGGGCTGGTATTTCTCAATCCCAAGACACCTTTTGCAAAACAACAACAACAACAACAACAACAGCAACAACAACAAACCTTTCAAGGTTGCACTGTTTTATCAATCCATCAGGATTTCCATATATACCAACCAGGTCTGGAGCATCTCAACATTTTCCTAAAGAATTTGCATTAGCGCACACACACACACACACACACACACACACACACACACACACACACACACACACACACACACACACACCTCTCTCTCTCTTAATTCGACTGTTGACTGTCTCATCTCTGCAGCGACTCTATCTTCCCTTGCCTTTGCAAACTTCCTGGAGTCCTGCACGCGCTCAACACGATGCTTGCTGAGCGAATGAGCCCGCACATTCAGTCACTTGCCACGCTCCCTCTCTCAGCCAGGCGGGGCGCCCATCTCCGGCCCTGGGGCCCACCTGTCGTCCCCCGAGGCGGCGGACTCCCGCAGGGCCTGCGGTCTCTGGCTCTTTGTGGCCGCCTGTCTCGTCCAGGCTCCGCCAGGCTCGGCCCGGGTCTCGTGGGATTAAACGCCCGGACCGGCTCTGCTAAAGCCCTCCAGACTCCCTTCCCTTCCCAGCTTCTTTGCAGTGCTGACGGAATGGATTCAAAACGTATTTCTGTTTCTTTACTCGATTAAGTAGCGCCTTTGCCTCATACTGCAAGGCCGTAGTATCTGGCCCTTACTTCCCATTAAATCAGACAAGAGGCTGAATAGATGGGCAGCTTTCGAACTGTGACTGAGTCCCTCAGAATGAAGAGGTGCCTCGCGGGGCACTGTTTAAAACCATCTAAACAAACAGAAACAAAACAAAACAGCTCCCCACCCCCATCCCCCCAACAACCTTATAAAATCTCTGCAACAGGTAATCCTCCAGTGTTCTTTCAATGCTGATATGATACGCTTTCAGATTTTTTTTTCATTTTCGTTACTCTCCCACTGTCATTATAAGGCCTAGAAACAATGCATTACTTCTGTTTTCAGCTGCAATGATTTTAGCAAATTGGAAAATTTACTAACAATTTCTTTATATATATTTGATAAATTGTGTTCATCATATCCATTCGCTGATTAAAGCAGCTTGCATGAAAAATCAGCATCACACAGATTCCATTCTAGAGAAAATTCTAGAATCTAGACCAAAGATCAGGGGTTCAGCCCCAGGTGTGCCACTGTTTTGTATTAAGCAATTAATTTAACCTCATTTTTGATTTCTCAAGAATAACATAGTAGACCTGAATGGCATCCAGGTCTCTTTCCTGTTTTGAGTTTTCAGGACACCCGTGCTTGTTGACTGTCTGGCAAGCTGACTAGAGTCGGATCCTAGGTCTGATTATAGTTGACCTAGGTCGAGTTTAGGTTTAACCAATTAGAGGTATTTTTTAACCCCTTGGGCTTTGGCTACTCCTTTCCTCATCAACTTTATCAATAGGAAGCGGGGTGAGTCACTTGCTGGAGGGTTAGTGGGGGGTTGCGGGGCTCCTGCCTGATATCCCAGGAAGGAACCCATGGTCCCACCCCATAACAATAAGAACATGTTAAGACCATGGACTTTCTTTCCTTTATGATTAAGCCACTCTTCAAAATCTACTAATCTACTAAGTCTGCTAACTACTGTTGGCAAAGAAACTGTACGTTTGATGCCAAAAAGTTAAATGAAGTGAGATAGGATACAAAACAGGAGGTCGCCTGGGGTGAACAAAAAGTGTACAACCGGAACCTCCTTATATGGTCAACTTTCTTGAATTAAGGGGGACAAAAAAGTTCACTTAGTTATTCTCAGATGTCAGAAAAAGCATTAATGATGAACCTTAAATTTAACTCAAAGCCTACAGATTTTCCTCAATAATTTCTGCCTAATCTAGAAAAACGTCTGTTGAAGCAAAAGATAACTGTGTTTTCCACATTAAGACTACTCTGTTTACAGGTTAATTATTTCCTAAACTGAAGGTTCTCTAATGACATAGGTATAGACAGAGTAGTGTATCTTTAAGCATATTGACATTTTTGTTATCTTAAAACCCAATAAGCCCCTATCAACAGCTCATTCCTGTTTCGACTTATAAAATGGGGTTCTTTAAAGATTTTAGCAAGTTATTTGCTGAAGTATTCGAAAAATCTGATTTAATTTAAAAACATTGGGCCGGCCCGGTGGCGCACTGGAGAGTGCGTCAGCTTGGGAGTGTGGCAGTGCTCCCGCCGAGGGTTCGGATCCCATGTGGAGACCGATTCCCGCTCACTGGCTGAGCGCGGTGCGGGTGCAACACTGAGGGTTGTGATCCTGTAGAAGGTCCCCGGTACGGGCGCGACATTGAGGGTTGGGATCCCATTACCGGTCAGTAAAAAAAGACAAAAAGGAAAAAAAATAAAATAAAATAAAAACATTAAAAGTTGAGAATCCTTACAGACTATGCAAAAGAACTTGAAGAGCATATATATAGTCATCGTTAATGATTAATATTAATCATTTCTTAAAGCTTATTAAAAAGTATTAGTTTCAGCAGTTGAGTGAAGACTGGTGGGAGGAAACTAGGATCTCTGGTTCCCTTTAGTGGGTAATGGTATTAGAGACTAAAATCTGGGCTCTAAGTGTGTTCATTGCTACTGTGGTATATTTAACTCTAGACTTTTCTATGGACAGAGGTAAAAAATATATGTAGGTATATAGACAGATACATACACCTACATATATACTTGCTACATGTATATTTATACACACATGTATAAATACATGTACATGTACATAGATACATGCATACATTCATGTGTACATATGTTTATGTATTAGAAGTCTTGCGTTTACATCCATCCATCCTCATGGGTTGTTGCCTCCTTTCCCATTTCATGTTAGTTTGCTCCCTTTTCCACAGTGAGAAAACCCTGGCTCCCAACAACTTTGATACATTTGCTCATTTGCTTAGTCTTATAATAAATCTAAAATAATTTCAGAATTGCCTTGTCCATAACACGAAAAAACAAACCATTGAAAAGATTTCAGGATGTGTTTGCTGTTCTCTACCCACCACCCCACACCTTGCCAAGGCTGAGGGTATGTAGTCAAGTACCGTGATCGTGAGTCACCCTGTTACGCTGCCGTCCCATCCCTGTGGTGCTGCTACATTTTCTTTTTGAAATAACACAGGGTTCATTGTTGCAGTTTGCTTTTGGTTTTAGTTTTTTATTTTTCTTATCCTTTTTCAATTTATGTTTATTCTTCAAGTATGTAGAATATTAAGATTTCATGCCAAATACAGAAACAGGAATTCTCAGAAAAGTGCCATGCCCTCGTGTATGTTTTTCACCCTCTTTTCCTCACCCCTTGTAAGCAACTGACTTCATGGTTTTCAGATATCTTCTTTTTTTTTTTTTTTGTAAAGATCTTCAGGTATAGGTATGATTTCTTACTTTCTCATATTTTTTACACAAAAGGTAGCATACAGTATATGTCCTTCTGCACTGTGCTTTTAGTCACTTAACAGTATCTCTGGGAAATTGCTTCGTATCTGTTCATAGAGATTTTTCTCATTCTTTTTCATAGCTGCACGGAACTTAGAGAATAAAGGTGAGCTAGAGATTCAAACAGAAGTATAGACACAGAGAGAGACAGACACAGAGATAGGGTTACTGCTGTATTATACGGGGATTGAGGGGAGGAAGATGGGTCAAAAACATTTTTTGGAAGTTTTTCTCTGAGTTGAGAGGTATAATTCACTGTACTTCCCCATCCCCTAAGAAAACTTTCAGAAAAGGTCACTTTTATGTTCTATTGGATATGTATGTCACTTTGCTGAAGTAGGCTTGAAAGTTGAACAGGAAGGTTGGATTTATTAGAGTTATGGGAGAACATGAATGATATCATATGGTGAGTTATGTAAAAATTCAGTTTCAAGTGTGGCTAATGGTAGAACGTCCTTCTAGGTCTGGCTCGGCTGCAGGAAAAGGGACGATGGTTATCCAAAGCCCTGTTCTCTGGAGATTTCAAGGCTGGTTCTAGACAAGGCTGATTTCTCACCCCAGGCAGCAGAGACTGCAAAATTAGCTGAGTGGGCAGAGAATCAGCTAAAATTTCAAATAGTCATAACATTTTTCTGAGCTTTTAATGTTTTCAAATTAACAAATAATAATAATGTATATTTATGAGGTAGAGTGTGATATTTTGATATATGTATACATTTCTGAGTTTGTTTTTGTAGTATTCTCAATCTTTTTTTTGTGCCATGGATGTTTTGGCTGTCAGATGAAACCTAGGGACTCCTCAAAATAATGGATTTTTAAATGGATAAAATAAAATACACAAGGTTACAATAGAAGCCAATTATATTGAAATGTAGCTATCAAAAAATAAAAATTATAATATAGTAATATATTCATTCTTTAAAATTAACACATTAAATAAAAGGGAAGTAACTATAGGTATAATGAGTAATATGATACTGAAAAGTATAAAAAATATTTTGTGACATCGGCAACAATTGTTATATAATATAAAAATATCTGAGATTTATACTGGTGAAAAAGGAAAAGTTATTTTTATCACTACGATGGTGTTACACTCGTAACTGAAAGAAATGCTAGATACCAGTTAGTAAAAATAAGTATGTAAATTTTTCCTATTCAAGTTCACAGACTTCCTGAATTCTCGGGTTATGGACCCTACTTAAGAACCTTTGCTCTAGGGAATCATTGTATTTTATGTTATCTTAATGTAAAAAGTGTGGACCAATGACACAAGCCTACAAAAATAAACATGTGCTCCTGTGTTGGCTGCCCACCGTCCCAGTGCATTTCCAGTTTCAATAATTACAGCTTTTTGAGCTAGGAGAAAATTATGTTAAGTGCAATAAACCAGGGACAGAAAGAGAAATACTGCATGTCTTCACTCATAAGTGGGAACTAAGGAAGGAAGGAAAAAAAGGAAGGAAACAAAGAAAGGAAGGAAACAACAATCACAACAATACATCAGAATTTCAGGAGAGAACAGAACTGTTGGTTACTAGAGGCAGGAAACAGGGAGGTAGGTAGCAAGAAATTGGTTAATGGATATAAAATAGCAAGTTAGGAAAAATAAGTTCTATTGAATTACACTGCAGCTATGCAGTTATGATCAACTGTCCCTTTGAAGGTGTGGTCTTTTGAAAATCCCAGCTTTAGCAGTTTCTTCCCACCTTAATGGAACCTCAATCCTTGGTCCACTGTGGATCAGCAGATACAAGGCAAATGATGGCTCAAGTATGTGCTTAGCTCTCTGCTTGTGTGTTTTCTCATTGTTTCTGGCCTCTGAGAAATTCTCCGACTTTCCTGCCTAATCAGCCATGCATTAGTTTATTTAAAATATTACTGTCCAAAGCCTTAAAAAA
>NW_007746941.1:15367-16334 GCF_000696425.1 Galeopterus variegatus | reverse complement strand
CCAGACCGGGGACCGGCAACGGGATTGCAACCCTCGGCATTGCTCCCGCGCCTCGCTCAGCCAGTGAGCAGGAACCAGTCTGTATGTGGGATCCGAACCCTCGGGTGGGAGCGCCGCCGCACTTCCCAAGCAGCGCACCGGGCCGGCCCGAAAAGCTATAATCTTAATTCTGCTGTTAAACTCATTCTCTTTTTCAACAAATGAGATTACTTATTCCATAACCGATTTGACCTACAGTTTATAATTTACCGAAAATTCAGTTTGGCAAAGATAGATGTTTAGACATTTAATGATATGCTAGCTACTTTTCCTGAAAATAATATGATAATTTTAGGAAAAATATAGACATTTAAAGATTTTTTTAAAAAAGAAATCATGGTGATTAGTTGCTATATTTTAAAACAACTATTCTTTCTAATACGTATGTCGTTACTATATACACATTAGAAAAGGTTCTAGATTTCTATAAAGCCAAGAAATCATGGTAATTAGTTGCTATATTTTAAAACAGCTATTCTTTTTCTAATACATATGTTGTTACTATATACACATTAGAAAAGGTTCTAAATTTCTATAAAGCCATGATTTTATGGAACATTTTAAGTGGCAATAATTTGGCTAGCTTTACCATCAGCCACGTACACATCAATGTCTGTTCACATCTAATAAAAGCACAAGTGGAATGCAGCCTGGCACGCTGATGGCTGCGCTGAAGCTTAAGAGTACATCTGTATCATTTTTCCCAGAGGGAAATAACAGGATGTAATTTTTTACTACTGTATAATAAAATATAGCCATAATAAATAGCATCTAAGCAAATAAAGCGGATTTGGACTGAATCCATTTTGCCTTCATCACTTAGCATATAGTTCAGGCTTAAGTAGTTGTGTATCCTAAATTGGCTTAATTGGATCAACTTGCAATTGACTGTCTTTGCCTGCAATGAGGTAGAAAAAGATATTTTATT
>NW_007746941.1:12514-13545 GCF_000696425.1 Galeopterus variegatus | reverse complement strand
AAAGTTCTTTCTAGGTTGTTTTCTGTTTTCCTCAGAGCTTTGGTATTTATGGTGGGCTGTTTCTGTCAGTCTTCTGATTTCTGTTTGTTAGAACTTTGTATAGGAAATAAAGAATAAGTCTTGATTGAGGACCTCTTTATGAGTTGAATTCATTGAGGTTTAGTACAGTGTGCCTTTTTTAAAAAAGCACATTTCCTGATTCAGGACTGTAAGTTACACTGGTCTGATTCAGATGTTGGAGTCTCAGATAAGGGACTTATTACAGTGCAATATAAAGTGCACCATTTTTAAGATTTTAGTAGCGAAGATTTTCTGCTTGAAATCTTAGACAAAGTGAGAAATAAAGCTTCATGTAATGAACCACAGGCGATGTAGGAATGGGACAGAAAAAAGGAAAAAACTGAGTAGCAATGAAATAGAAATCTGATATTTAATATGTAAGTTAATTCCTTTTAGACTGCCAGCCAGACTTTTTTTTTCACTTGTGCAGAAGCATTTCTTTATTTCCTTCTTTCTGCTTTTTGATCCCACACCCGCCTCCCTGCATAGTTGAAGCATTCCCAAAAGACTCTGGCAGAGGTCACTTCTCAGAAGCTTTGTAAACTTTAGTTAGAATACATTTATTGGGTTTTTTTTAATGACTAGAAGAATGAGGATTTTTAGAAAAAGCTCCTCTCAGATTCANGCTATTGAGTTTACTTGACTTCGAGATCACAATGTTAAAAAAAATTTCAACACAGTCCACCACTCTGAAGTTTAACTCATTGTTCTAAAATGTAAAATCTGGTTTTCTTTAGTTCTACTGAGACTGCTGAAAGGACCAATACTTTGGGAAATGGGAAAATCATAGAGCACACCCTCACTAGAGGAAGCTTGATGTTTAAGAGCACTTGGGCTTAAACTATCTCAGAAAGAATTACATCATCCATATATTGGAGGCAAGAGAAATATACGGCCCTTGCTACCATAGTTAACTCCACATTTCCAGGTGGTCAGGTGGAGTTTGCAGTGGTGCTGTTGGATGTCAGGAA
>NW_007746941.1:11917-12274 GCF_000696425.1 Galeopterus variegatus | reverse complement strand
ATGGCATTGCTATACATGAGGATTTGGTTTGCCTTGCTTAAAAAACCTATGTATTTCTTCAGTGCTTTCAGTTCTTTCTTATTTTTCTTTTTTAAAAATCAAAACATTTACCCAGGTTTTAAAAATATTTATTTACACAATTGTTTTCTCAACAGGGTGTTAAACTTCTTAAGAAGTAGGGCTCTGTGTTCCTTATTTTTCTACCACATAAAATATCCAGTGTCCAGCACAGTAGGTTTAGAATAAATGTTGAGGATGAATGAATGAGTAAATGAAGATGTTAACACGGATGAAGTATCAGAGAAGGACATTGTAAATGTGGGTCACCATATGTACAAACAGGCTGGAATTAGACAT
>NW_007746941.1:8508-9544 GCF_000696425.1 Galeopterus variegatus | reverse complement strand
TTATGAGTTGAATTCATTGAGGTTTAGTACAGTGTGCCTTTTTTAAAAAAGCACATTTCCTTATTCAGGACTGTAAGTTACACTGGTCTGATTCAGATGTTGGAGTCTCAGTTAAGGGACTTATTACAGTGCAATATAAAGTGCACCATTTTTAAGATTTCAGTACCGAAGATTTTCTGCTTGAAATCTTAGACAAAGTGAGANTTCTGCTTTTTGATCCCACACCCGCCTCCCTGCATAGTTGGAGCATTCCCAAAAGACTCTGCAGAGGTCACTCCTCAGAAGCTTTTTAAACTTTAGTTAGAATACATTTATTGATTTTTTTTCATGACTAGAAGAATGAGGATTTTTAGAAAAAGCTCCTCTCAGATTCAGTATCTGGCTTGACAATCCAAACTGTTTTAAATCTCTGAGAACAATTCATTAGGCACCAGGTTCTTACCTTTAGTAAACCATGATTATTCTAGCATATTTTCCTTGGGATTGATATCACCTGACAACTTTACCCTATAAGATATAGGAGATAAAAATAATTTTTCTAGAACTGCCATTCAGAAACTGCACAAGTATACAAAAATCCAGTAACTCTTTTTGGAAAACAATCCAATCTTGCGTCTGTAGGCTATTTTTCTGCATAGGTAATAGTTCAAGCTTAAAACTATCTTTATTTGTCTAAATTATTAGACAAGTAATAAGGGAAAGTACATTATTTTGAACTAAAACACTGATAATTAAAGACATTATAATAAATGTTGAAAGAAAAGGATTTATTCATATTACAGCATTGCTGCTTGAATGCATTTTTAGAATTTCTTACTGAAATTTTGGACCTTAAATAAAACAGGACAAGATTTCCTATATCCATAACTGTGAGATAATCCATAAATGAATCAGGAGGTGCATCCCCTCACTCATTCTGATTTACATTGTTCCAGCACCCATGGTTCAAATTAGGTTCTCATATGCCTGTTTGGCTGGTGTTAAAAGAAGAGAATGGAGCTACTGTATAGTGTTTAAGTCAGATACACTGAAAGCT
>NW_007746941.1:5350-8190 GCF_000696425.1 Galeopterus variegatus | reverse complement strand
AAATAAAACAGGACAAGATTTCCTATATCCGTAACTGTGAGATAATCCATAAATGAATCAGCACGTGTACCCCCTCACTCATTCTGATTTACATTGTTCCAGCACCCATGTTTCAAGTTAAGTTCTGGCATGCCTGTGTGGCTGGTGTTAAAAGAAAAGAATGGAGCTATTGTACAGTGTTTAAGTCAGATATGCTGAAAGCCGATTATTTTACATTGTATTTAAAAATGATTTAATATAGAGATCGTTAAAATAGTGAACATCTCCAATACATTCAAAGTGAATTAATTCATTTGTGGCCTTTCAAAAATACGTCTATTATAAAGAACAAGGCAACTGTATATATTTATCTTTGAATGTCCATCTTAGAAAAAAGAAAACTAATATGAGCTTTGAAATGCATATTTGAAGAAGCAATAGCAATCCCTGTCTCTTAGGTACAGGCATATTTTGAAAATGTTTCATGATGTAAATAATAGAGGGTAGATTTCAGTATGTTCCACTGGAAAACGATCATTTAACAGTATGAGGGTCAGCACATGTCATTATGAATGAAAGAAACTTGATAAATCCCATTATTATTGAAGTTGAAAACCATGATTAGCATGGAAATATGTCATGTGCAATTATAGTCATAACAGAGCCATTTTTGAGGGGTAAAAACACAGGGTAAATTAAATGATTGTTTTTTGTATTGATAATTTGAATGCTATTTTTCAAGCAAGGAACGAGAAGAACAGGCCGTGCTGAGGAAATAATCTTCCTGGAAGCCCAGCAAGTCTTCTTAGGGTTAAAGACATGGGCTGCTGACTACTTGTAATGCAGAAGAGTTAAAAGGCGAGCAGGAAGACCTTCTGCCCCCAGCCATTAATCCGTCTTGCCCATATGGAATTTTCACTGGTAATTGAATCTTTTTCTAGGTGTCTATTCTAGCCTTCATCAGTCAAAATCTGCTGTGTATCTCACCATCTTTTCTCCCATTGTACGAAGTTTCTCATTTTCCTGTGTACGATAGAGTGTTAGAACTCCTTCTGAGCGTCGGTGTTCACAGTAGGTCTTATTTTCTCCTTTATTATCCCATAGGACAATAGCTGCATAATTCCTTATACTCGTATACTAGGAACAAGCTAAAGCATCTGTAAGTCAGTTCTCTGCCAAAATCAAAGAAGGAGGTGCTTGTAACTATGAAAGCTTTGGAAAGCATTGGATACTTGAGAAAGAGTAGTTCCTAGCCTTTTAGTACCTTTGTCAAAGCTGAAAGAGTACAACAGTAACAGCTCACTGGGGGAATTACCACTCGAGTACAATGCCCTAGCCAAGTACCTGCTGAGATGAGAGTCTTGGTGTTATATACATATGGACTTCTGGTGAATTGTAGCATTCCCATTTCTGTAGAGGCAGAAACAATCTCTGTGTAATTGCATTGCGACCTGAAGGCATAAGTAAAAGGCCTAATCCTTGGTTTTGATTTTAATAGCATTTGTTTTCTGTGAGGGCAAGAACTGTGTCTGTTTATACCGTGCTATCCATACCTATTGCCACAGTGGCTGGGTATATGATAGACACCTCGGTAAGGGTTCTTCCCTTCCCTTCCCCTGCCTTTGCCTTCCTTTTGCCTTGCCTATCATATCCTATGGTATGGTATGGGGGTGTATATGGTATGGGGTATGGTATGATATGGGATATGGTATAGTATGGGGTATGGTATGATGTGGGGTGTGGTATGATATGGCATGGGGTATGTATGGTAAGGGGTATGGTATGATGGGGTGTGGGACGATATGGCATGGGGTATGTATGGTATGACATATGGTATGGCATGTATCCTATCCTGTCCTCTCCTAGTCATGCAGACAGACAAACTGGCTGTCACCACTCTAAATCTCTACCCTTTCTTGCACTAATTATACCTTATTTGATATTCATTTAAATAACATTAAAAGGTTTAGCCTTCTATGAGTGAAAATGTTGGGTAAAACATTAAGCTTTGAGAGTTATTCTCTTTTGGATTTTCCATAGTCCTTTTTCTCTAGTAATAAACTCTGAGTTTACATAACAAATAATTAGTGGAATTTAATAAACAATCAGTGGGATTATAAAGAATTAGTAACGATTGTAACACTGGTCTTATGATGAGCTTTACACCTTTTCTTTATTATACCCTCATTTTTGCTTTCTTTGCATTTAGATCACTCTTTTCCTATTTGCTGGAAATGGATGCTTTAGTTATTGATTTGAAGTCTTCTTTTTCTAATTAGGTATTTAAAGCTATAAATTTGCCTTTAAGCACTGCTTTTGCTGCATCTTATAAGTTTTGATATGGTAGGCTTTTTTTTCATTAAGTTCAAAGTATTTTCAAATTTCTCTTGTGTTTTCATTAAGTTCAAAGTATTTAGGCTTTTTTTTCATTAAGTTCAAAGTATTTTCAAATTTCTCTTGTGATTTCTTCTTTGACTCATGGGATATTTAGAAATGTCAAAAAATTAAATATTTGGTGATTCCAAAATTTCATTTTGGTTTTTTATCAATAAAAACATTTCTATGTTGGTCAGACAGCACTTTGCATGATTTCAATGCTTTTAAACTTATTAAGGTTTGTTTATGATCTAACATTAAGTCTACTTGGGGATCAGAGAGAGATGGGACAATTCCCAAGCAAAATGTCATAGGACCCCCATTGTTCTTAGCAGAAGTTCAATAGTCTTTCCTAAATAAACACTGCCAAATTCATATGACTGTTTGATTTCCATAGTATTGAAACAGTTGTTTTTGGCACTTTTGTCCAGTTTTATCATTGATTTGGGGGAGAATATTTGCCAGGCTACTCACTTTAACTATCT
>NW_007746941.1:3610-4085 GCF_000696425.1 Galeopterus variegatus | reverse complement strand
TGCTTTTGTGGATTACTGAGCAGAAAACCATTGTGAGAAGAATGAGGTCTTAGATTATTCTAACAGTCATTCACAAGGTATATTTGAGAGTGGATAGAATGATGCTCTTAAGAATAGTGAGGTGTTATGAGGTGTGGGGGTTAGTGGTGACATGATGTAGTGGCTGGCTGTTGAACTAAGTATACATTGTCTTCGACTCTTGTCTTGACACTATTATTTAATGACTACGGTGATTTTTATGACTTGGGTCTTTGTAATCTCTAAAATAGGGGGGAAATTCCTTTTCTGCTTATGTTACATAGTGGCAAGGATTATAATATGGAAAGTAGAGATGAGAAAGCAAATCTGAATGCTACAGAGAGAAGGAAATGTTGTCACATGATGGTTATCAGTAAGGAATGAAAGTAAAAGATGTTGAAGATAATCCATATACTAGTAGACTTAGAACTAGTAGACTGAGCCCATACACTAGTCG
>NW_007746941.1:0-214 GCF_000696425.1 Galeopterus variegatus | reverse complement strand
TAGGGAAGGAATAGTGTGGGAACAGTTCACTGTAGCTGGAGGCTCTGAAACCTTCATAGAATGTGTGAAATTCACTGAGGGTTGTTGAGAGAGTGGAGGTGAGGTTCTGTCTTCCAGGACCACAAACCAGTTTGTGAGAGGGTGCATAAAAAGAGCAAGGGATGGCCGCTGAAGGATTGCTATTTCCAGTGTGGCTGAAGGATTACATATTTGG
>NW_007746940.1:3251-12861 GCF_000696425.1 Galeopterus variegatus | reverse complement strand
GCTCCCGCGCCTCGCTCAGCCAGTGAGCGGGAACCGGTCTGTATGTGGGATCCGAACCCTCGGGCGGGAGCGCCGCCGCACTTCCCAAGCGGCGCACTTATCCAGTGCGCCACCGGGCCGGCCCCTGGGGGTTGGAGTTTTAACAAGCCCTCCAGGTGATTCTGATGCACATTAAAGTTTGCTTGGACAGCAATCCATTGGGGAAGGGTAAAAGTGGTTTTATGGATTTGTGGTTCATGAAGATTTTGGTGAAAATAGAGAATAGTTGTGATGTGCCCTTAGAAGCTGGAGTTTGGGGATTAACTTTCCTGTTAACTTCCTGGCAGTTATGGCCACTTCCCTTTTTCTCTGGCACTTCTGTCACCTAGAGCCAAACACTGCAGAACCTTCTTGGGGTGGGGTTAAAGGGAACTTTGTCTGTAAAATGAAAAAACACGGGAAACAAATATGACAAAATAGATACTTTTAAAATATGGGTAACGGGAATATGAATATTTGTTTCTTGTTATACTTTGCCACATAGATGGTATTTCTCAGAGTTTTAAAACTAAAAAAAAAAATTTTGAGTGGTAAGAGTTTTATGTTGAAGTTTCCAATACTGCAAATGAATAAAAATGTATAAATAAATGGCTGTATAATTTAAAAGCAAAATTAGTAAGTGATCTTTATTGTTGCAGAAATAGTCTTTGAGTGGCAAAATATTTGTTTAAACTGTTGTCTGTAGTAACGTGGAAGGTAGAACATAAGTCTGCTGAGTTACTGCGTCTACTGAGGAGGTAAAATAGAATGTTAGCAGCACATGTTGGTTGCTAACTGGCTACATTTAATTATATATTATAAGAGAGAGACAAGCTTGAAGAATTGGTCTATTTGCAAACAAAAACAAGGGAATTAAAAAATCCAAAAAATGTGAGATTTTACAGAGTTCAAAAGCTGACTGTATCTAGACCCTAAAAACAGGAGATAAACCTGAGAGAGGTTTTGAACAACAAATATCCATTATAACCCATCCATGTGGGAAAGATCTAGTTAAAGAGTATGGTCCTCTACCCCAAGCTGGGTAGACACCACCAATTGGGAGAGAGCGGTATGGGCCTAAGAATAGCAATCAGGCTTCAGAAGTTTGTCTAGAAAGGAACTGTGGGTGGCTACTATTGTGGGGGCTACTACTCTAGGAAAATGGCTGTACCATGGCTTCCTGGCAACCTTACATATATCCATACAGGCAAAGGCTTGAATTGCAGTTTATCTAAGCCTTGGCAGAACATCTTGTGATCCTTATGGGAGACCTCTAAGGAGCTGCTGTGAGGCCATCTCCCACTCACCTTTCTATCTCCCCTGGGTCAAGAGAGAGCTTCTCATCATCTCCCAGGTTCTCATGAGATATGGGGCTTTCTGCCCCATTCCCCTCAGAATAGAGCTGCAGCATTTAAAGGCACGTAGCTGCCATCTAGATCTGGCTCCTCAGCAATGGAGTATTCCATAACTCATGTTGCAGTCATCAGCCCCTTTTGTTTCAGTGTCGTCTTTTTTGGTATATGGGACAAGGACCCAAGGAGCTGGCACCTTTGGCTTATTCTTTTTTGCCACCTATGGAAGTAACATATGTTCTAAATCTAAAACCGTCTCATGCATCTTCACCAGTGGAATCAGGTAGGCCTTGCTCTTGACCTTGTATTGTATGTGTGAGGTTGACAACTACCACATGAAACTGACGGGAAGCAATAGATCTGAAGGTTACAAAGATTTTGAGATAATTGCTTTCTGAACCAAACACGGAGTATTCAAACGTTGGTACAATCCTCAAGCTTGCACACCAGGAAGTGGGTGAAAAAAGTCATACAGCTTCAAGGAGTGCAAACTCAATATCCAGTTTAGATGTGGCTAGAGAAGAAAAAGGAAGACAACCCCCACCCCACCCTCACCCTCCCAGCTAGGAAGGCGCCAGGGACCTTGGAGAGCAATAAGCAAAGGACCTCCTTTCAGAGAGCAGAATCTGAATCTTCTAAGAACCTCCAATTGAGAACTCCCAATGCCTGCCCAACTTCAAAGTTGACACTGGCTAGCCCCAGCTATGGGTCTCCACTTCTCCCCTTTCTGAAAGGGAGTTTTGTTGTAGTTATTCTGTCCTGCCCAACCATTGTGTATCAGGTGTGTGCTCGGGCAGGGGGGAGGGACAGAAACTTATCTTTTCGGTCAATATGTTACTGGTGGATTCTGGCAGAGACCATGTAGCAGACCCTGAGTGTCCCACCCATATTCCCTCACCCTTACCACTCTTATGCACATCAGGAAACTTACACCTGCCAGCATCTGCGTTTCTTTGCATGAAGGCATTCTCTGGCATCAGGAGTCTGCTGTGCCACCTGAACAGTAGGCCAGTGGGGTGGAGCATTTATGACCCATGGGATAAAACCTTTAAACAATGACTGACAATGGAGCTGGTTATATTAGTCCATTTTGTGTTGCTATAACAGAAATACCTGAGACTGGGTAATTTATAAAGAGAAGAGATTTATTTGGCTTATGATTCTGGGACAGCTGCATCTGGCACGGGACTCAGGCTGCTTCTACTCATGACGGAAAATCACAGGCACCCAGTGGGTACAAGCAGATCACATGATGAGAGGAAGCAAGAGAGAGGAAGAAGAGGTGCCAGGGTCCTATAAACAACAAGCTCTTGCGGGAACTAATAGAGCAAGAACTCACTCATTAATCCCCCCACCCCCAGGGAGAGCATTAATCCATTCATAAGGGATCTGCCCCCATGATCAATCAGTTTCTAACACTGCCACATTGGAGGTCAAATTTCCACATGAGTTTTGGAGGGGACAGCACATCCGAACTCCATCACTGGTGTACAAAAACCCTTGTTTGCATGCCCCTTAGATGCAATATTCTACTTTGGCTCCAGAGTTTCCCCAGAGGAATTAAGCCCCAATATCCACAATGGTAACTGACTTATTAACACATCCTTTGGATGCCTTTCTCTCCCTGTCTCACTTCCCACTTTCTTTACTTATCAAATAAAGCATTTGAAAAGTCTTTTCTAACATTCTTTTTTCTGGGGGGGGACTCAAACTAAGACAAAGACCCAAGACGTGTGCCCACCTTTCATAGTGTGCTGTTGCTGGGAAGTAGTTGCCCAGCCAGAGATGCCAGTTCCCACCCTCCTTACATATAGGTGGAGTCATGTGACTGAGCTGTGACCAAAAGCTATTTAGGTAGAAGTGATGTCTATCACTTTCAGACCTGGTTCATGAAAACTTGCACTACCTTCCACACTCTTGTTTATTCTGTCTGTCATCTGAATGTCAACACACAGAGCAATCTTGGAAGCCACATGTTGAAAATGGCAGAGCCTTTCATAGCCTGGACCTCAATGACTGAATGGAGCTGTGAAGGTTAAACCCCCCACCCCAACCACTACAAATCACCACCACTGCTGCCAGTTGGACTTTGTGTTAGTAAGAAGTTAACTTCTACAAAGCTAAACCATCGAGATTTTGGAGCTTTATCTGTCATGGCAGCTAGTGCTAACCTAACCAGTTCTGAACTTAGCAACAGTTTCAACAAATGTGTTGCCCCTGCACAATTTGTTTTTATTACAAGTTTCCTTGGAAAGGGGAAAGTGTGAAATTGCTCCAGAGACAAATGCCAGAGGCCTCCTGGGGAAGAGCATGGACTGCAGAAGCAGGCTGCCTAGTTTGAATGCCAGCTCTCATACCTACTGGTTACCTGACCTTGGGCAAGTTGCTTAACTTCTCTGTGCATCACTCTCTACCTGTATGCAAAGGGGATGACAATAGCATCTACCTTATAAATTAATATTTGGAAGGCACTTAGTACAGTGTCTGGTACACAGTTAATGATGAATTTATAAATCCCTAGTTTTCCAAAGACTATTCTTGCCACAAAGTCTTTAAATTGTTTCTCACAATGGATCCTCTAACATTCTGCTCTGCTATTTGTGAGAGTTTGCACCAAAGCAAAGAGATGACTTCAGCACTTTGGATGTCCTTTCTTTGCTATATGACTTTGTCCCTGTAGAAATTTTTAGAGTTTGCTCCACTCTGGGGTCAGAAGGCAACTTAACCCTACTGGATTTGGGCTGTGTTAGCTTTAGGTGGATCATTAACGTTGGGAGAAATGGTCACCTCTGGGCGCTATTTGATTTTTGTCCACAGGCCTGCAGAGGAGATTTCTCAACCCATAGTTGAGACATTTATGTGCACTTATTCATCTATTTGAGATTTTCTTTGAACCCTCTCTTATATGAGGCACTATTTTCCTACCTAGGATTAGAATATTGAACAAGAAAAAAGTGATCTCTGCCCTCAGAGACCCTGCTTCCTTTCAAAAGTATGAATAAATAAAGGAAGAGCCAGGACAGTTATGGATGAGTCACTTATGTTCACAAGGCAAGAGGCATCTGGCTTTGCCTGAACAGAGGGCCACTGCTGGATTACAGAGAAACCATCAGAGCTTACGGCAGTCTCAGGACTGGAGAAATAGAAGTGAAAGCAAGATCCCAATGAGAAGGGAGGTGTAGAGAACTGAGCATGATAAAGGGCCAGTTTTCTCCATAAGATACTTGGCACAAGTTCCATAAAATGGGAGATAAAAAGATAATGCCACTCCTTAGAGAGGCTCCAGTAAATGTACCAAATGTATTAGTTTCCTGCTACTGCTGAAATAAATTACCACAAACTTCTTATCTTACAGTCCTGAAGATCAGAAGTCTGAAATGGGTTTTACTGGGCTAAAATCAAGATGTTAGCAGAGCTATGTGCCTTTCCGCAGGCTATATAGGTGAATCCATTTTCTTGCCTTTTCCAACTTTAGAGTGGCCCACTTACTTGGCAGGTGGCCTCACCCTCTTCAATCTCCCAAGCTAGCAATGGTAGAGTTTTTCTCTCACTGCATCTCTCCGACACTATTCTCCCTGTCTCCTCCACATTTGAAGGACCCCAGGTGGGTAACCTTATCGACCCACCTGGATAATCAAGCAATGCATTTCTAAATAGACCGTAAGTTGAATAAGAAATCACAATAAAAATTAGAGTACATTTTGAACTGAATGACCATGAGATTATAATATATCAAGAAAAAGAATGCTTTATAGGCATATATTAGAGTGTAAGAGAGACTGAAAAATCAATGATTTTAACTTACTTTTTAGAAAGCTAGAGAAAAAACAAAACCCAAAGAAAGTCAAGAGAGCAGAAATCAGTGAAATAATAAATGAATGTACAACAGAGAAAATCAACAAAGCCAAAAGTTGATTCTTTGAGAATGATAATAAAATAGATAAAACCCTGGCAATACTGACCAAGGAAAAAGAAAACATAAATTACCAATATCAGCAATGAAAAAGATTACAGTAAGGATCCTCCACACATTAAAAATGCCCAAAGGTAATATCATGAAGGATTTTACATCAATAAATTTGAAATTTAGATGAAATGTACAATTTCTTAAATAACAAAACTTACCAATACTGAAGCTTGAAGCATCAGAAAATCTGAATATTTCTCTAACTGTAAAGAAACTTATTCTGTTATTGAAAACCTTTCCACAAAAAAACTCTAGACACAAGTGGCTTCACTGGTGAAGTCTTCCATACATTTTAGAAAGAAATAACACTCTTCTTACACAATGTCTTCCAGAGAATAAGAAAAGTAACATCTCCCAATTCATTTTATGAGCCCTCATAACCTAGAAACCAAACCTATAGGGACATTAAAATAAAAGAACAGTGCAGAATGATTTCTCTCAAAACATATATGCAAAAAATCCTAAACAAAATACTATCAATTCAAGTTCAGCAATATATAAAAAGCATTATACATAATGAACAATTGGGGTTTATTCCAGAAATGTAATAGTTTAACATTTAAAAATCAATTAGAATAGTTCACCACATTAACATAAAAAGGAGGGGGACTCATTATCTTCTGTGCAGAAAAATACCTGATAAAATTCAACATCCATCCGTGATGTAAAAAAAACAACAAAAAAAGGCAACCCAGGAAGAAAGGGAACTTTAGTGTGGTTAATAATATCTAAAACAAAACAAAACACCAGCAAACATTTTGCATAATGGTGAGTGATTGAAAACTTTCTCCATCTATCATCACTTCTACTCAATATTGTAGTAATAGTTTGTTTGGCAGTGTCTATAACAGCTGAACCTATATCCGCTTTATGACCCAAGGATTACTCTCTTGGGGAAATACCCTCCAGAATATACTTACCTATATGCACTAAAAACATTTACTAAAATGTGACAGAAGTCCTAGTCAGTGCAGTAAATCAAGAAGAAGAAAGTCATAACCTAAAGGAAAGGGAAAAAACCAAAACTGACATTATTCACAAAAAACATAAAGATGTACATAGGAAATCCGAAAGAAACCGTTAGAATTAGTAAGATAATTTAGCAAAGCTATTGCATTTGAGCTCAACATACAAAAACCCTGCTTTTCAGACACGAGCAACAAATGGAAAATGAGATTTCTACCTATAAAAGCCCACACTGGAAATTACAATAATCAGGAGGAAAGATAAAGTGTGCTACATAACACGCAACACTGAGGACGAATGAAGGACAACTATACACCACAA
This sequence comes from Galeopterus variegatus, assembly GCF_000696425.1. Taxonomy (NCBI): domain Eukaryota; kingdom Metazoa; phylum Chordata; class Mammalia; order Dermoptera; family Cynocephalidae; genus Galeopterus; species Galeopterus variegatus. The sequence goes on along the minus strand of NW_007746940.1, from coordinate 6,237 downwards.
CATAGATGAATCTCACAAATATAATCTTGAGTGAAAGAAGCCAGATACAAAACTGTACAAATCGTATGACCCCATCTCTATAAAGTTCAAAGATCAGCGGAATCAGTCTATGTGGTTAGAAGTCAAGACAGTGGGTACCTTTGTAGGAGAGATGGGAAGTGAGCGGAAGAGGGAGCCAGGGGACTGTCCGGGCTCTGGGACGTTCTGTTCAACGTGCTGTTCTTGGTTAGGTGCCGGCTGTGCGGTTGTGTTCACCTGGTGATAATAAATCGACTGTGCACTTAGCATATGTGAGGTTTCATGTTTGCTTGCTCTCTCTCTCTCTCTCTCTCTCTCTCTCTCTCTCTCTCTCTCTCACCGGTAAGGGAATCGCAACCCTTGGCTTGGTGTCCTCCGCACCACGCTCAGCCAGTGAGCGCACAGGCCATCCCTATATAGGATCCGAACCCGCCCAGGGAGCGCCATTGCGCTCTCAGCGCCTCACTCTCCCAGCGCCTCACTCTCCCAGCGCCGCACTCTCCCAGCGCTGGGTTGGAATTTTGTTTAAAGTCAGAGGACGTCCCCAGGCAGAAGTCACAGACTTGGGGAGGATCGGGTTGCGGGGCGAGGAGCAGCCCTGTCCCCGTTCAGCACTTCACCTGGCCTCGGCTTCCCAGAGCACAGGGGACAGTGTCCTTTGTGGGAGCCTCCGGGAGAACCCCGGAGTGACCAGTGGAGACGCTTTAGGAGAAAGGGTCTGAGAATCCCTGAGAACCGTGTTCACAACGTCGTGCGCTCGTCCGTGGAGGCGCGTGCTTTCCCAGGGGAAAGGGCCACAGTTTCGCCCCGTGGACGGCTTCGGGCCCGAAGGGTCTGGAGCTGCTTGGTGAAATGACAGTTCGGGGGCCAGGGACCTGGGTGCTACAAACTAGCAACTAACCTGGGCCCCGGGGATCTCTCCGTGGAGGAGGGCGGTCAGCCCAGCGCGCCCCGAGGTGCTCCGGCTCGCCCCGGGGTGCGGACCCTCGCCCGGCAGCAGAGGGCTGGCCTCGCGGGCCGGTCGGCTGAAGGCACCGGCTGCTCGCCGGCTACCCTGGGGGCGGAGACGGGCGTGGTGAGGGGGCGGGTCCACGCCGTCCCGGGCTGGTAAAGCCTCCGAGGCGCGGGCAGCGGGCACAGGGACGGTGACGCGCGTCCGGGGCGGAGGATGCAGCTGACCGCCTGCGCCCTGCTGTACGCCGGGGCCCTGGGTGAGTGCGCGCTGGGAGCAGGGGTAGGGGCCTCCAGGGGGCTTCAGGGAGGGGAGCGGGTGCCAGCAGCGGGTCAGCCACAGCGGGACCCTGCACGGCGCCGGGACAGCCTGTGGGTTTATGGACCCCGATGCAGCCCCCAAAGTGCCTTTCCCCCCGGGGTGCACGTGACATTTTGGTCGTCACGGAAACCCCAACTTAGGGCAAGCATTTGTAAACTGTGACCAACCGACCAAGTTCTGTCTGCTGCCTGATGTTGTGCAGCTGAAAGAGCTAAGAACGCTCTATATGTCTTTAAACGGTTGGGGTGGGGGAGATCAAAAGAAGAACAATATTTTGTGACATGAAGATTATATGAAATTCGAATTTCAGTGTCCACAAATAAAATTGTATTGGAAGATGGTCATGCTCGTTAAGTACTGTCTATGGCTGCTTTCAGGCATCAGGGGGCAGAGTTCAGTGGATGCCAGAGACTGCATGGCCTACAAGACCTGTTTACTCTTCAGCCCATTACAGAAAAGGTTCATGACTCCTGGCCTAGAGGCTGTTGATCCCATCTCTGCCACACAACGGTGAGGTTGAGGGATGTAGTGGAAAAACAATCACCCTAGAATGGGATCCACCTGTCACTCACTGCTGTGTGACTCTGGGCTGTCCCTTGACCTCTCTGAGCTGGTTTCATTCAGTAGGAATTGCCTTTTCACAACAAACACTATAGCTGTGAAAATGAAATAACATACCTAGTGGTAGGCAGAGCTCTAGGCACAGGTGAGTTACCACTGGTAAAAATCCAGCACATAAATGCAGGGGCCCCTTCCTGTGTTGGGAGGGTGGGCTCCTCTGAGGCTCTTCAATGGTGCAAAGTCAATGAACTCACACATGTGAAGAGCCCTCCCTGGCTCAACAACTGTTGGTTCTGTTCAGCCCTGTTTGTGTCATGTCTCAGGCTGTTGGGAATAATTTCTGGGGTAGGATATCTTACATGGGGGCAGGAAGGGCAGGGAGTGCTGTGGTGGCCCCTCCCTGGCCCAGCACTGCCACATGGTGCCACACAGGGCACTCTGCTGGGGCTGTGAGAGCTGGAAAGGTAGAGCACAGCTGGGGTCCAGCTGCAGCCAGAAGGAAACCCAGAGTCCAGCCCCACTGGTCTCTTGACCAAATTCTTCCCAGACAGAGCTTATGCTGTTTGTTCTTCCTCTGTCTCCTCTCCTGGCAATGTCAGGCGCTGACCAAAAGTTCACTTTCCCGATCAGCTCTGTGTTTATAAACCAGAGGCAAGAGCTGCCCCTCTCAGCCCCCATCCCCCATGTCACTCTTTATGGCTACTGACCAGGCTGGAGTCTGTGATTCTTCAAAGCTCAGTGTTCTAGCCCAACAAGAGCTATTCTGGTGGCAAATGACAGAAATGCAACCAAAGTAGCTTAAACCAAAAAGACCAAAAGGAAGGGGACAGTTAAAGGTAGGCTCTACAAGAGCCAAGAACCACGGGTTCAGACTGCGTGTGCCTCCATCTCCTTTCTTAGCCTCTTGCTCTTCTAGAGTTTAAGAACTTTCCCTATTCAGTGAGCATGTGGCCACCAGCATCTTTCCCCTACCAGGATCAGTTTGTAATATTCACAGTGGGCTCTGATTACTCCTTTTTGTAACTATTATATGGCCAGGGGTGGAGTGTTATTAGTGATCAGCCTAGTCTAGATTATTCGACTCCATCTACCCTTAGGTTGCTTGTACACTCTCTCTCTTTCTTTTTAAAATCA
>NW_007746940.1:508-2400 GCF_000696425.1 Galeopterus variegatus | reverse complement strand
TTATTCGACTCCATCTACCCTTAGGTTGCTTGTACACTCTCTCTCTTTCTTTTTAAAATCATTTCTATGGAAATGTGATTCATATATAATAAAATGCACTCATTTTAAGTATATACACAGTTCACTGATTTTAACAAATATAACTATCCATGTTATGTTATTATCCACCATAATCAAGATAAGGAACATTTCCCGCCTACACTGCCCCCTACCACTTCCCAGTCATTCCCACTTTCTGTCACTATAGATAAGTTTTGCCTTTTCTAGGATTTCACGTAAATGGAATTATACAGTACATAGTCCTTTGTGTTTGGCGTTTTTCATTCAGTTAATTGTTTTGTGATTCATCCATGTTGTTGGATGCATCATAGTTCATTCCTTTTTATTGGTGACTAGCATTCCACTGTTAGGCTTTACCATAATAGTTTACCTATTCAGTTGTTGATGGACATCTAGGTCATCTCCAGTTTGCGGCTATTATAATCGAAGCCGCCATCATGAACATTAATGGACAAGTCTTTTGAAGGACACATGTTTTCATTTCTTTTGGGTAAATATCTAGAATTACTGGATCATACTGGCAAGTGTATGTTCAATTTATTAAGAACGTGCCAAACTTTTTAAAGTAGTTATACCATTTTACATTCCTATCAGCAATGTATGAGAATTTCAATTCCTCTACATCCTGCCAACATTCAATGTATAACCTTTTTCCTTTTTCCTTTTTTAGCTGAGGTTCACACAACATAAATTAATTATTTTGAAGTGTACAATTCAGTGGTATTTAGTACATTCGCAATGTTGTGCAACCACTACTTCTACCTAGTCCCGAAACATTTTCATTATCCCAGAAGAAAGCCCCATACCCACTAAGCAGTCAGCCCCTACTCCCTTCTCCCCCCAGCACATGGCAACCACCAATTTGCTTTGTCTCAATAGATTTACTTAGTCTAGATATTTCATATAAATGGAATCATGTAATGGGTAGCCTGGGTATCTGGCTTCTTTCACTTAACACAATGTTTTCAATGTTCATTCACATTGTAGCATGTAGTAGTACTTCATTCTTTTCATGGCAGAATAATATTTTTCTATTATATGGACATACCACATTATGTTTATCCATACATTTGCTGATGCACATTTTGGTGGTTTCTACCTTTTAGCTATTGCAAATAGTGCTGCTATGAACATCTGTGTACATATACTTGTTTGAGTCCCTATTTTTAATTCTTTGGACATATACCTAAGGGTGGAATTTCTGTGCTATATGCTAATTCTACATTTAACTTTTTGGGGATGTGTTTGGCTTTTTTATCTAAGGGGTAGTGCAGAATCAGAGAAATGGGCCCTGAGAATTTATATTGGCCAGGTAGCCGATCCAATTTGTATCCTACTTAGCCACCCCTTTACCCTGCCTTTAACCTCTTCTGCCAGCAGAGAAAGGTGAGTGCTGTGGGTCCCTTACGCCTCTGGCCTCTCCCCATAGGGCTGTGTCTGGCTGTCCCTGAGAAAACTGTGAGATGGTGCGCTGTGTCCAATCAGGAGGTCACTAAGTGCTCCAGTTTCCGTGACAATATAAAAAAAGTCTTTCCAGCTGATGGTCCCTTTGTCACCTGCATGAAGAGAACCTCTTACCTCGAGTGCATCAGGGACATCGCAGTAAGTCAGTGCTGCCTAAAAGAGAGTGGAAGAAAGTCCATACTTTCTTTTTCTTTTTCCACTCTTGATATTGTGTGCTGCTTTCTCCTGACAAGAACCAGACTGTGCTTTAGAGGAGAAAAAACAACCCAAAGATCTGAAAGTACAGAGACTGTGTGTAGAGAAAAATATAGCTGCTTAATGTTCATTGATAGTAGAAATTATAATTATAATCTTAATCATAATTAAAT
>NW_007746940.1:0-227 GCF_000696425.1 Galeopterus variegatus | reverse complement strand
ATAGCTGCTTAATGTTCATTGATAGTAGAAATTATAATTATAATCTTAATCATAATTAAATTACTAATAGAGAAGGATTCAACCCCAGTAAAATACTTGTAGTACAGCAAAGTCAGCATTACATTGAAAGAGAATCTGTAAAGGCCCAGAAATAAACAAGAAGCTGCAGCTCACTATTATTACTTAACATTGCTTTTAGAAGTTCCCAGTGATGCATTAAGATATAA
>NW_007746939.1:12540-12861 GCF_000696425.1 Galeopterus variegatus | reverse complement strand
TGTATTAGCAGTAAAAATTTAACTGTATACATTCATACAAAATTCAATTCATTTTATACATCTATTTCCTCCTAGAAACTAAGCTTTGACTTCTTTAAATTCTAAGCAAGTAATTGTAGACTGCTCATCCATTATCTCCTAGCACTCTCTCCCTGTACAGGATCCACCATGGTAATAGTTCTTTCATCAAAGCCTAATGGTTTGTTTCAAATAATCAAAGTAGTGTTTATATCACTGTCCTCAGGTGCAACCATTTTGTTTCCCGGAGAGCAGCATGGTACATGCTAATGTCAGAAATGATAAATCAGAGTAAGTGCATTT
>NW_007746939.1:0-12070 GCF_000696425.1 Galeopterus variegatus | reverse complement strand
TTTTTCTACTTTAACCAGTCTATTCAGTGCAACTAACAAAAATACATGTTGGCATTTGCACTTCTGTACTTTCTATTTGAGACCATCCAGTAATATCGGTTACCAAGGAAAAAAATGCATATGTAAAACAGATGTCTATAGGCAAGTCTTAGCCGAATGAGAAATTTCAATGTTAGATGACAGTTGCTGTGAATTAATTTGTACACTTTACCTAGGGAGAGTGTAGACACAGAGGAATATTTCGGCTATAAATAATTGATGATACGTCTTCTACTTACAGGAAATCAGAATAACTTACTCTCCTAAAATCACAAGATATTTTAGGTGGATATATTCATTTACATTTTATTATTATAAATAGTGAAAGAAGAAAGAATAAGAAACACATCTGCAACATTTACAGATTCAGAAGAGTTTTGAGAGGTTGAGATCAAATATATCTTATTTCCATAGGCAAAATTCTCATGGCAACCAATGGGAGACAGAGTAAAGTTAGTGTAAATTAGAAAAAGAAAGTGGGTACAATTGTCCTAGTTATTTCAGCTTGAATTTGCAAAGACATTCAGAGCTTTTGTTCTTTCAGCCAATGGAGGCTGTGAAAGTCATAAAGGTAATGTTTCCTATATTCAAAAAAGTATGAAACTTGCCTGGATATTGATCATTTTCACTTTCTACTTCATATGGTAGCACTTTTAGCAGTACTGGAGAAAGAGTAATAAGGCAAAGAGACCCAGTGAAGTCTCCCTGCTCACCTACTTCAGCACATCTAAATGAGGAAGGAACAAAGAGAAATTGACAAGTGGAAAATAAACTGAGATGAATTAAAGACCCACTGTGTTTAACCGACCAGTCTAATATCCTTTGAGAGTCAGAACTCTCTTTCACATTCATCTTTGCTCAAGAAAGCAAATGAGAGCAAAACCACAGGGTCTGCGACTCCTAAAGGGAAAGGAAGACAGACAATGAACACTTGCAAAGTCCATCTTATGCCTAATAAAAAATGAAGAGCTGCAAACTCCATCTTATTTACCTTTGGGTGTTGGAGCCATAACATAAAATATATACTTAGCCATAACACCTCAGTCTGTTTCTCTCTACTCTAAGTGATGGCTTCTTCACAGTCAAAATTCAGTCAATAGCCCGAGACTGATAGGACTTATCTCGAGATGTCAGCATGGTTCCAGAGGAACAAACTGACAAAGCAAAGGCGATAAGTTAGGAAATAAAATCCATTTAAATGCTAGGATGCCTGACTGTGGTCCCAGAAATGTATATAGATCAAATAGTGTTGAAGAAGCTTAAGTACAAGTGGTAAAAAGACTGAATAAAGTTAAATCCTTCTTTTCACCATGACATGAAGTCCTGCTATGGCAAATGAAGAGGCATGTATCATTTAAAAATGGCATCAAATCTAGAGTTTTACCTCAAAATTTTGGCTACCATTTCCTCAATAACCTCAATCTAATTAGAGCAATTTTCTGATTTCTAATAATTTAAAGATGGAAGTTATGGAAGTGTTAGCTTTTCTCATGTCAAAATTGGTCATTTAAGATATTTAATAACCACATAATTTTAGTTAAATAGTGTTATATAAATACAAATTCGAAACTAAAAAATGCAATGATACTTCAAAAAGTTCAGGGAAAGATTTGTATTATCTTTTAATTCTATTTTTCCACAAACCCTTTTGTGTTTTGAAGTACCCTTGTACATGTTAGTACTGTAAAAAGTGTTAGGATACAAGAAACTGAACAATCTGCTAGTAATTCAATCCAGACTTAATGTTTTTATCCCTTATACACATTTTTATATAATTTTTTTTCATTAAATCATTCCCCCCTGAAATCCGTCCTACCCAACATAACTTGTGAAATACATATGTAGTTTTTTTTTCCCATATTAGTATCTACCCACCAGACAGTTAATTTTCTGATTTTGTGAAAGACCCCTTTCAAATGAACAGCTTAATCTATCACCAAATCATGATTAATTTTCTACCACCATGCTACATACTGGGATTACTCCCAAATGTTCAGTTTAATTTAAGTACTTTCTGATTCATGAACCAGGGGATAACATACAGCTATAAAGGTAATCCAATCCTAACATGGCCTTAACCCCTATAATCTGCACTTCAATAGTAGGGAAACTGTATAGTTTTGAAACTGTAATCAAGAATTTTTTTTGCAAACACACACTGGAGCTGTCCTTTGCTCCCATCTCTTATTAGATTACAATAAAACGACCATGCTCTCTTTATGGTGGGAACAGAGCGACCCTGGGGTGATTTATAATCTTGTGAAACCCTGTCCACACTGCTGACCAGACTTTTTTTGAGGTCACTATCTGTTTCTTCAACTGATGTCTTCCTGCTGTGACAACACTGTTGGAGAGCTGTCAGCACACAAGAATTTCTCAGGCTACGTGTTGTCTTTGAATGCATTGCTTGTGTTATTTCTATTGAGAAGCATTTGCGTGCTTGGTGTTTAGACAGTAAAGGATCTTTCTAAGATTTTCTCATTAGTCTAAATCCTGACAAAGAGAAGACAACTAAATAGAAATAAATGAAGTGGATCTCTTATTGACGAAAGAAGAGAATACTTATTTTTTTCTAAATGGATAACATTGCTGTTGAATACAAACAATAAAGCAACAATTCATTTTTTTAAATGGGTGTATTGTTCTCCCCAGTAGCAAAATAATTTGACTCTAACGTGTTAGATACTGTCAAAAGTAAGCATTAGCTAAAATGCCCGTGTCTTACATAAACGTAAAAAATAAGTATGTTTGGCCATTTTTTAAATGTGAGAAGTGGGGGAAAAAATTAAACTAATAAAAATGTTTTAATAGTAATTCTAATAAAATAAGTTACAATCTCTATTCTTGTCAAAAAGCTGTTGTAAATGAGTAAAATTTATGTTTAGTTTTCCCAAATAGCAATGATACTTAAAAATCAAGCAGACCATAGTGAAAGTTAGAACTAGGTTTTTTGGTTTTTTTTTTAACAAGAGGAACTTGCTCAAATGATAGACTTTGATCAATTTAGCTTCTCAAAATAAGACACCTATTGGGAATATAAAAAAGAGTTAGGGAAGCCATGGTATCCATCCTGTTAGGTTCAATGGAATCAATTTGACCTCTCATTTTATTATCATTTTAATCGTATTTGATTAAATTAAGTGGGCAAGCTAGCATTGGATTACTTGGTTTTTAGACTTAAATATCTCCTACTCATTCTAAAAAGGGAAGAAGTTAATATTTCTGTATTTTCCTTTTTTTCTTAGAGAAGGCAATTAAGAAAAGCAATCTGAATTTGCCTCTCCCCACCTTTTATATTTTTAAAATGAAGCCCATATGGCTTTAGGAAGATGTTAACAGAGAAGTTGTTTCCTACTTCAGAATCTTTTTAGAGCTAAATGAGGAGAAAGTTTTGAAGACTAGAAAAGAAAATATTCGGTAGGAAAGAGCCAATATTGATGTAAAAGAATCCCGGAGCATTAGATCCATTTGTAGCACGTGGGCCAGGAAGATTAGGTGGCTCAGCTGATGGGAGCTCACAGCAGGGCTCCTGGACCCACTGAGTTATGGGTCCTGTGGTCTCCTGTATGTAGGAGACACAGAGCCGTGCTATTTAGAGATGCACATGAAGCTCTCACATTTTCATACTTTTTACCTTGTCTCCCTATGTCTAGATGACAAAAACCCAAATTTACCTTCTACATATGAGAAGAAAATAAATGTAAACTCATTTTATTTGCAAGTGTCTGTAAACCTAATTTGTACACATTATTGCTCAAAGTATAAATGCAATAGTGGAAAACAACAATGTTGGTAGACTAAAACAGATTTACAAACTTATAATGTAACATCACAAATTTCCTTTTTACAATACCTAAATTTCAGGTGGGATTGATGGTATTTGAATTTAACTACATCTGAACTTGTACAAACATCACAACCCAGAGCCCACAGCAGCTCTAGGATTTGGCAACTGATCCTTGGGGCTATAAAAGCCTTTGAGCCTTTGCGGTTTATAAGACTATATAGTCATCTAAACTTTCATAACTTAGAGCAGTGGGAGACTCCATCTGAAGACCTTTCACCGTGTCATGCAATTTTGGCTAGGTATGACTTTGTGAAACTAAAGAAAAAAAATATTTTAAGAGTAATTGTATTTGATACAATAAGTTGTAATTCCTACTTTTGTCAAAAAGCTACTATAAATAAGTAAGACTTATGTTAATTTTCCCAAATAGCATGTGATGCTTAAAAATCAAGTAGACACTAGCTAGAGTTAGAACTAACTGTTCTTCATCTTTTTATTCATCATTGTAAGCTATTTTCAAATGATGAGAAAATGTTTAACTTTATAAAAGTATGGACACATTGGTAGTCATAACAAATAAGTCGAGTGTTCCTTTGTTTCCAGGAGGTAACCTACGATTTAGCTTCTCCAAGGGCTCTTAATAAAATGGACAGGAAAAAAAATCAATTAAAGTAGTGAAATGCCCCCTTAGGATAGAGTTACTAGCAGTCAGAGCACTTCTCAATAATCTCTTCATCTTGTGCTGAAGTCATACACATTTGTGCCATGTTTTTAAGTACTATATTTTTCATAATGAGGCTGTTTAAAACTGAGCACTGGAAAGAGAACGGGTGCTGATACAGCAAGTGTTATGATATAAAAACAGGGTTATGAGCGAAGCCCAAACCAGAAATGGAAAACGTGATTAGAGGCAAAATGGATGAGGTGAAGTTTCTCATATAACAAGCCCAGGAAGTAAACCAGCCTCAAAGACCCCAAATATCTAGCTAATATCTACTATCTAGAGCTATTGTGCCCAAGAGCACCTCTAAAATACTATTATGAGGCATCATTTCTGGAATCACTATCTATATAAAAGAAAGTACTCCCAAGAATGAAGTCAGAACTTGAAGAATTCAGCATATAATTCCACACACATTTTAACGCCTGTTACCTCCGTACAGCAACCTCTAGCCTATGTTTGACCCATCCTCCCACTTTTTAAAGGGTGTACTCACCTTAGCATTTCCATGACATGCTATTCAAATTGGTTGTTTTTCCCATTTCAAAAATTGTGACTCTCTTATAATACTGGGACTAATACTCACTTGAGATTATTTTTTGTGTTGAGAATCAGAGAAGCAGCATAATTTTTGGAAACTAAATGGACAACAACACATTTGCTAGCACTCTGAAAATCCCCGATATTATCTTTTTACCTCTGTTTTTATTACTCCCACCTTGTCTTTCTCTCCATGACTGTCCATGCACAAGGAATTAGGTGCTGAAGTTCGGCCCTGGAATTTGCTGCTCAGACAGAGAACAAGGAAACAGACAAGCAGGCTTGAAAAAAATTTTCCCATTACCCTCCAACTCCCTACCAAAATTTGTTATTCTTCCAATATATTTGCAGATGAAAACTGTGGCCAAAACTTTCAGAATATTGGCTCATATAGTCACAGTAAGACCAAACAGACCAAAGGCAACTATTTGAAAACAGTAACTACTAGTCCATTAGAAAAGAAACCAGCCTGTACACTCCATAAGTAAGATGCATAGGTCTTGCCAAGGCAAATAAAGCCTTATTTACTGAAATGCACAGAAATACAAGAAACGGAGCAAAAAGACTTGAAGAAGTAAACTAATGAAAAGATGTTGTATGGAGAAGTCTGAATTAAAATGAGCTTTTAATCAATTTTGTAATCACTACCATCCATGAGAAACTTCATAAAGCTTATTAAAATGAAAATAGAAAACACGGGTAAGAACTCTGTTCTCCTGGCCTGCCTCCAAGTAAGGTAATTTTGTTTTGTCTCCTCAAATTATCCCTGAGGTAAGAATTATCTCACAGTTTTAAAAATCTACTCATCTCTACACTACTGGCTAGATCTTTTAAGTACTGGTGAAAAAAAGCTGCCCTTTACAAAACCTGCCTTGAATTTATAAATTACACTTTATCATAGATATGCTTTACAAATGTACATCTCTGTTTGCCCACGGTAGTCCTAGCTGTCCCAATATAATTATTAATACTGCCTCTGTTTATTCTCAAGAGTGTACAAGTTTGGCCAATAAATGTTATGTCCCACCTATGCCACGCTGAGGGGATGGAAGAGGTGACGAATGTCAATCTTCTAGCAAAAGCAATATCACAATAGTTTACATTCAAACATAATAGGTTGATTTTCTAATATTCTACTAGAAATGTTCTACTGCCTTTTAAATTCACTTAGACCTGAAAATCCTCTATTGTATTTAGGATATTTATATTTCTTAACACAGAACTAAATGAAAGGTAATCACTACAAGTCTATTTACCAACTTGAGAAATTAAAATATTTCTATGAAACTCTAAACAAGGAAAGAATCCTTGAATGTGGACTTTATCCTGGGTACTCAGAATTGGGTAATGGTCTTAACTTGTGAGTGGGTATTAGTAATAACCTTACCTTATTTTGATCAAGTATTTCCTAATAATAAATATAGCCAAAGTATTCCAAATCATACATTTTATTCCTTTGATCACACAGAAAAATAATGTACCATTATAGAGTCCAGTAGTCTTCCCTTATCCGAGGTTTCCCTTTCTTTGGCTTCAGTTGCCTGAAGTCATCCACAGTCCGAAAATAGGTGAGTTCTGTACAGTAAAATATTTAGTGAGCGAGAGAGAGAGAGCATGTTCATATAACTTTTATTACAGTATATTGTTATAATTGTTCTATTTTATTATTAGTTATTGTTGTTAATCTCATTGTGCTTAATTTATAAATTAAATTTTATCATGGATATGCATGTATAGGAAAAAGCAGTGTATATAGATGTAGATTAGATAGATATAGATATAGAGATATAGATATAGATATAGGTATAGATATAGATATAGATGATACGTGTAAGGTTTAGTACCACCTGCGGTTTTAGGCATCCACTGGGGGTCTTGGAATGTGTCCCCCAGGGATGAGCAAGAACTACTGTAAAGAGACACTTAGTAATTTCTCTTTAAAGAGAAAGCTCTGTTTGGTGGGCACTGAAAAATTTTAGATTTTCAGAAACAAGGTTTAAGACATTAAATAACAAATTAACAGTTAATGTTTATTGGGTATTATGCCAGTCTCTGTGCTAAATACTTAATATGCACAATTTTATTTAATATAACACAAGTAGTGGTATCCCATTTTCAGAGATGAGTAAGCTAAAGCTCACAGACTTTACGGAATTTGCGTAAGATCCCAGAGCCAGCAAGTGGCAAAGACAAGATATTAAAACTTAGTTTGTATCTGTATCAAAGTTTGGTTTTGTCCCTTAAAGTTGTAGAAAAAATTTAATCTATCCCTACTTGTATGTAATGAAAAACTTTATTGCATTAACTCTAATCCGTACTTCCTACTTCCCTCCTCCAGTAAGCTGGAAATCAAAGCCAGAGGAAATGCAAAGAGAAATAAACTTTGTTAAAATGCCTTTGAACCTTTCACATCTCCTTTAAATATTGACTCAAATGTCATGTACTCAATGAGGTAGGCCTCATTCTGACCACTTTATTTAAAATTTCAACTGTCCCATCAGCCACATGCCCCATCTATTTTTTATAGCATTCAACACCTTAAATCCATGTGGTTTGAGTACCTATTATGCTAATTATTTATTGTCTGTCTCTCCACCCCCAACCATGACTGCCAGAATATAAGCCCCATGAGGGTAGGGACTTTTGTCTGTTAAATTCACTGGATGTATTCAAAACAACTAGAAGAAATGCCTGTCACATATTAGGTGTATAACAAATATGCATTAAATAGATGAAAGGTAGTTTTCATCATTTCATACATACACACACACACTGTTCTGAGATCTAGTAGTAAAAGGAGAATAATAATAATGTGACATAAAATCTGATTAAGGGCAAAATGAACAAGCATTATTCTCTAGTGACAAATTTAAGATAATATTGGCTAAATATATTCCCTCATTTGGAACTTATTTAAAATTGAATCTCTGTGTATTAAATAACTTTACACATATGATAATATGTAAAAAACACTTCATGAAAGTTTTTAGGTAGACCTACTGTGAAATGATTGTTGGATTGTATCAACTTTGATGGTTGATAAAAATATTCCCCTGGAGCATACAAAAAAAAAAAAAATTCTATCTACACACACACACACACACACATTCAATTTGGTTGTAAAGTAGCATTTCAAAAATATTTTTTTAATACTCTACTGAAGTCAAGTGTTGACAGTGTGATAAACAGACAAGCTGAAAACTCAGGTAATTACTACTCCCAGGTATTACCGCAGCTAGTCAGCATTGGTAAACCCTGAAAGATAACACTACTTATATTCTCCCTTCAATCGAATCAACAGTGGCTTTATTAGAGGAAAGGAATGATGGCAAGCAGATCAGATATGTCAGTATGAAAAGTCTAAGAAGTGCCTACCTACAAAAGGCCAGAATAGCTTAAATTTCAAAACGATGTTGATATTGCACTTAATTATTAGTGAATAGATATAACAGAAATATAAACTCAAAAACTAAGTACAAAACTGGTAGACTCTTACTCTTAGGTGGGATAATTTTTGTTAATAGGGAGTTGATAGATGTTCTAAACTTTATTGGTGGAATTTTATTTAATATATATTTATTTGCACAGCATTAAGGAATCATGTTAATGAAATAGTTTTAGCCAAGGAAGTTCAGTGAGAACAATGCATTATTCCCCAATAGATATAACTGCAATACCTATCTAGGTTATTTTTTATTACAAATTTGCTCTTTTATTTAACAAAGATATTTTGTGCACACACAAATTCACCAATTTAGTAAAGGGCAGAGTCTTTATTTTATAAAATCTCTAAGAATTAAAAATACTAAATAGAATTATGAAGATGAAGATATAGTGAAACAAAATTCCAGTATCAATACCCTAAAAGAATCATGTCACAGCAAGCCATGTGCATTATTGTTTATAACCCATCTGGTGTGAAAATGTTGAGTTAAAAAGTAATTTTGAAGCAATTTTAGTTTATTAATGTTGAGACTGATTTACACTAGATCATGCCCTCCCACTTTTTCAATGGTGTCATGATTATCATTTGCTGTTCCTAATTGCCTATATTTATTTTAAAGGCACACTCCTATATACCTGTCCTACCCACTAGCATTGAATTAAATCAGCCAGGGTCAATCTATAAACACAATCTGCAAACTGAACCTGCTGCTGCCTTCCCCGGAGTCTACCCTTGTGGTTTGCAGCAGTTTTCCTACTAAAAGGTCAGCTTAGAATTTATGGTGAACTCTGTTAACAGAGCTTTCATTTTTATTCAATGGTATTTTTCAAATTCCAGTACAGAATGTTCTCATCTTTTGACACTAGTTATTATCAGAAGCTTAGAATCAAACACTATAAAGGTATTTCTGAGAGTCACAATCATGACTCAGCACCAGAGAAAGACTTGCTCTCTGCAGGTCTCTATGTTTGACTTCCATTTAACTTTGAATAATTCATAATGGAGAAATAATATTTGACCTCTGAGAATTATTAAGAATTTTTTTCTTGTAAAAGTTGATATATGATTTTCAAAAAGTTATATGAAGTCAGAAGACAAAGGAAAAGAACAGTATTTTTAATGTCATAACGACAACATTAAAATATTGTCAATTCATAGACTAATTTTGAATGAGTCTAAAAACCTCATTCATTATTTTATGATTACAACTCAACAGCTCCTAACTCTCACTTCACACTTCCTTAAAAAGCTCACACCAAAATCTGGGCTTCTCCCCTGACTTTCCCCTTGAATTATAGATACATTTTTCCAAACTCACCTGGATAATTTTCAAGCATCTCAAACTCAAAGCCTCCAAAATGGCATTTCTTACCTTCACCAAAACCTTCTCCTCCACATGGTCTTATGACTGACAGTACTGTTCACCAAAAACTAGAGAGTTCATCTCAACTTACTTCTCTTTCCATAAACATCTCATTTCGTCTTTTCATTTTAGTTTTATTTCTTTGTTTTCTGTTTTCCTCCCTTCATCCCCACTACGGCTGCTTTAAACTAAAGCCTCAGTTATTTCAAACTGGATTATTATAATAATCTTTAGTAGAAAAAGCCTCCAACTCAACCCTCTAAGGATCACAGTGTTATCTATCCAAAACACAAATCCAATCATATCATTTCCCTAATTAAAAATCTTCCAATGGGGAATCAAAAATTCCCAATTATTTATCGTTATCTACAACATGAAGTTCAAATTCCTTAATTATATTACATAGGGCCCATCCCTAGCTGGCCAATGTCTACATCTTCCTTCCAGTCTCTCAGTTCTGATTAATAGATATATCCCTAATCTCTAGTCAGGCCAACCCACATCCTTGAAAGTGCATTTTTTTGGTCAATATCATTTTATCATTCCAGGTCTTTGCATGTTTATGGCTGCTTATTTTGCTTTCATTTCAGAAGCTTTAAATTCATTAATGAAGATATATCCTTTGCTAATACTAAAAATTGGAATAAATAATACTTAAAAATGCAAAATGAATAAAAGTGGAAAATGATAAAATGAAAATAGAGCAAAGCAGTAAAGTATGTAGAAAGAACACTGTAACTTCTAATGGCCACTCCAATATCTGAGCAGATAAATGTGATTTTAATTTTCTTCATATTCATGTCTTTCAACTTGGATTTCCAAGATAGGTGTGATTTATGGACTTGGATTAAGAGTTTATCACTTCTTTCTCTGTCTCACAAAAGCTAAAGGGCATGTGTAAAATTGAGGAAGAACACACACAAAATTCTTAGCTGATACCTAGATTATGGTGAAGAAGTTGTTTCATAAGCCCAAGTGGGTATTTTATTGTATATTTTAGAAGAAGCCTAAATAGGGTAAACTTTGTAAAAAGGGCTTTCATTTTTCCTGGTAGCCTTATATTTTCTAAAACCCAAAATATGTGAATGCCATGAAATCACAAGATTTTAACTAGAAAAATTTTGTAAATATCGAACCACACTATTTATTTATTATCTTCTAAATCTGGCTTTCATCTACTGCAATACTTTCTTCCTAGGATTCCCAACAGCTTTAATATAATAATTTAACATTTGCATATGATGTGTAGCAACTCAAGGTAGAACTTTAAAAAATAACTATCTATTTTCTAATGAGGAATCCATTTTTTATTTGATTTTACCTCTAGTAAAACCCCAAATTTTAATCTCTTGTTAGGGACTGAATATGCCCATTTTTCTTAGTCCACTGGAAGGATGCTTGAATAGAAGCACTTCTCACCATGACTATACTGTGAAATGTAGGTGAAAAATAAGTTTAGTTACAGCTGTCAGCCTTGAGTTTGCTCTTGATGGTGGCTGTCTCACTTAAACAAGCATGGCTACTTGTGTCATTGGAGATGAACAAACACTGCTACTAGGTAGGACTGGACTGCCTAGAAATGGGAAAAACCAACCTGTAGCTTTCTAAGTGAGATAGGAGGTGCTCAGTTTCCCTGCGCTCAGGTGACAGGGCCCGCTTCTGGGTTTCAAGCCATTCCCCCAGGTTCCAGGCCCCTTCTCTAAGCCCTCCCTTAGGGGAAAGTTACTGTTACTAGCTGGACCTATTTTTGGTCCCAACACAGGAAACTGAGACCACAAAGGGCTGGCTTCTGCAAATCCAGTGGCTGGGCATGCTCAGTAGAGAAGGGTTATATAACCCTGGTAGTCAAGCATGCTCAGTGGAAGGGAATTTATACTGGAATGACCTTTCACTAGGGGTGCTAAAGAGCACAGAATATTCTTAAATGTGTCTGATGCATATGATATAATTTAACCAATAAACATGCTCCAAAAAGAGACCAACTGAGCATGTGCAAGACTATGTTACCTAACTGGGAACCACCCCTTAATTGAATATTAGAGAATAAAACTATAAAAGTCAAATCCCAGCAGAAGGCAGGGCTGTTGCTCACTCTCCTGGAGCCAGCCCCCACTCTGCCTGTGGAGTGTGTATTTCTTCTTCTTTTTTTTTTTTTTTTGTGTATCAAACTTAACT
>NW_007746938.1:12167-12863 GCF_000696425.1 Galeopterus variegatus | reverse complement strand
GGGAATTTAAGCCTTTTACATTAAGAGTCGTTATTGAAAAGTGTTGATTTATTCCTAGCATCTTATTGATTGCTGTTTGGTTGTCTTAGGTGTCTTTTGTTCCTTTCTTTCTGATTTACTGTTTGTTTTCTGTGTTTCTTGGTTTTTTAGGATGTAGATAGCCTTTTCGTTTGTTTTCTCTTCATGGATGCCATTTTTATTATACTAGTGGGTTTAGATTTTTCTTGGGTTTTTATCCCAGTGGTGGTTATTTTTCAGGAACCAAAACCAGTACTCCTTTGAGAATTTCTTGTAAGGGTGGTCATGTGGTGGTGAACTCCCACAGTTTCTGTTTGTCTGAGAAATATACTATTTGCCTTTCATTTTGGAAGGATAGCCTTGCAGGGTAGAGTATTTTTGGCTGACAATCTCTGGCTTTTAGTATTTTGAATATATCCTCCCATTCCTTTCTGGCTTTTAGGGTTTGTGATGAAAAGTCTGATGTTAGCCTGATTGGGGCTCTCTTATAGGTGATTTGACACTTTTGCAGCTCTCAAGATTCTCTCTTTGTCTTTGAGTTTTGCCAATTTGACTATAACATGTCTTGGAGAATACCTTTTTGGGTTAATTCATTTGGAGATCATTGAGCGTCCTGCATCTGAAGATCTGTGATTTTTCCTATACCTGGGAAGTTTTCCGCCAGTATTTTGTTGAATA
>NW_007746938.1:10274-11167 GCF_000696425.1 Galeopterus variegatus | reverse complement strand
TTTTTTTGTCTGCTTGTGTTATTTCAAACAGCCCGTCTTCAAGTTCAGAGGTTCTCTCTTCAACTTTCGGAAGCCTGCTGGTTAAACTCTCCGTTTTGTTTTTTATTTCGCTGAATAGCTTCTTCAATTTGGCAAGTTCTGCTACATTTTTTTCAGGGTATTGATTTCCTTGTACATTTCCTCTTTCAGGTCCTGTATACTTTTCCTCCTTTCCTCATGTTGTCTAGCTGAGTTTTCTTGTATCTCATTCAGTTTCCTTAGAATTATCACTCGAAATTCCTTGTCAGTCATTTCAAGGGCTTCTTGTTCTATAGGATCTAGAGCTTGAGATTTATTATCTCTGGGTAGTGTACTTTCTTGATTTTTCATGTTTCTGGTATCTTTTCTTTGATGTTTATTCATTGTGGCAGTGGGTTTCACAGTCCACAGGTTTGACACTATTGCCTGACTAAGATCTTGTTGGGGTTGCCAATTTGGTATGGCTACCTCAGTGATTACACAGTTGGACACTAGTGTCAGGCAAGTCCAAAATTGACTGCCGGGAAGATGGCGGGCATTCATGCCGCTCCCTCCAGTGAGTCTCAGCTCCCGCGTTGCACTCCCACATTGCGCTCCCACAGTGCTCCCATGTTGCGCTTCTGCGTTGAGGTCCTATGGCAGCCTCTGCAGCCAGAGCCACCCCGGCTGCCTCTCGCCGCCCCCTCGCTGCCCCCTCGCTGCCCCCTTGCTGCCCCTGGCGCTCCTGGCTCCTGTTCGCACCGCAGCCTGCTCAGTCTCTCTTCGGCTCGCAGTTCCAGCGTCGCCCGGGGACGGGGAGGCGACAGCTCCCTCCCCAGCAGATACCGCAGTCGCCGGACCCCGAGTCCTGGTGGCGGGGCTGTGCAGCCTTGCCC
>NW_007746938.1:5517-9547 GCF_000696425.1 Galeopterus variegatus | reverse complement strand
ACTCACCATCAGGCTTTCTGAGTTCCTCTTCTTGCTGGTGGCCTCTCAGATCCTGCCGGCGGGGGGCGCGGGCGGTTCACTCCCTTCCCGCCGCCATGTTTCTTCTCCAACACCCTGCTCTTCTGAGTGAGCTGTCTGGCCAGCTCTGTTACTTAAGTTTAAAAGACATGATTTGTTAGTTTGTGACTCCTGTTCTGCTATTTTTACTTCCTAACAGAAAGTATTTCCTGAATGGGACCTTGCTGTTTGATAATGCAGACACAGTTTCTACTCCTATTTACCAGTTTATAAAAGAGAGACTTTAAGTAGGGCAAGTCGTCTGATGTCCTATGGAATAAAGTGAGTTTATTGTAATGATGAGGCAGAAATTCCATTTTAGGAAAGAATAGAGAGTCAGATCGAAGAGAAGAAATCATTTAAAACATAAAGAGAACATGTACTATGAATGGATGAACCAAAACCATCATAGCAGTGCTTAGAACTTATGCAGAGGGTTTGAAACAGAGGACAAGGTTGTTTAATGAGTAATAAGGTTAAATAAGATATATTTTAATAATTCATTGTTGCTGAGATATAGCAATTGATATAACTTAGCATTACCACTTAACAAATTGGGATTTTTATAGCCTAATGTTAACATAAAAATGTATCCAAGTTTGAAGTACATTCATTTGGAGAAATCACTTAAAACTAATCTAAAAGTAGGAAATAATAAAGTTTTGTCTAAACAAAGCAATCCCACATTTAAGGAGTAAATACTGTCACCAGTAGATAATGTTTATTACCTTTTATTTTTGTAGATGATAAAACATAACAGGGCAGCGTTAGAATCAATGACCTTAGGGTACTTCCAGTCTGATTTAGGTCCTGGCCTGGACATTCACTAGCTTCATGATCTAGACCCAGTCACTTACCTTCTGTTAGTTAGTAGTAGCAAATGATTGAATGTGGACTGTTTCCTGGTCATTCTTTTGTTGTAATTTTTGCTTACTAACTCATTTACTCCTTACAAAACTGTGGGTATTATAAATCCATTTTACAAGTGGAAATAGGAGTGCAGAGAAAGATCTCCTTTCCCAGGAGAACATAAGTCATGGCGTCTTCATCAGGAATATGTGCTGATATCTTTGCTGAATTGATTTTTGGCTATTTCTCTCCACAGGCCTTAGCTCCCAGCAACTATAGCATTTGCAGTTGCTGAAAGATATCTGGGCATTTCTTGTCTTTGTGGCTTTCAAATGCACTTTCTCTGAGGTGCTTCCCACTCCCCTCCACATTTCTTTTCCTGGGTAACTATTCGTCCTCCTCCATGACTTATTTTGACGACTAGCATCACTTAGAGCAGAAAACTTTCCTGCTCTGTACACATGAAGCTGAGTTAATACAGTGATGCAGGGCTCCCATGTCATTCTCTATGTTTTATCTTTTCACTTTGCATTGTAGTTACTGCTTCATTTGTCTAATTCCATGATTGGGCTGAGGCCGAGGTTATGTCCTATCTGTCTTTGTATCACCAGAACCTAACCAGGCTGAGTTCCTTCCAGTATAGAGTACTAGGGTAGTAATTGAGAGCAGAATACACACACACACACATATGTATGTGTATATGCATATATATGTATATATATAAAAATTTAAATTATATGCTTTAGAATTTGAACAAGTTATTGCTTTCATCTTCTGCTTCTTCCATTGTAAAATTGCATTCAATACTATTTTCATCCTCGTAGGATAACCGTGAGTACTGAGATAATATACGCTAAGTGCATACATGCCATGGGAAACTCACTCAATAAGTGAGAGCTGTTTTTGTGGCTATCATTTGTGTCCTAGATTATTCACATACACAGACTTTCTCAGGAAATCAACATGTATAGTTTATTACCATTCCTTGGTCTTCTTGAGAACTATTTATTTTCATGTCAAAAGATATTTTCGCTGATAGAGTATTTTACTGAATGGTTGGAAAGAGCAGAAGAATTTTTTTCAGTTATCATTGGTGAATAGGACACTCAGGTTCCCTTAATTCTTCTTTAAATTTGCAGTATTTATCTGGGTACCTTGAATAATTGTTGTACAAGGTTAACTCCATTATTCATTTACTATGCTCAGCATGCAAGAAAGGATTGCTAGCTCATACAAACAGAATAGTTGCTTAAATGGATTTTTCTTTCCTCTTTACAAAATAGTTATTGAACAATTTAAGAACCTATATTCAAAGCAATGAATTTTAAGATTTCAGTCAAAGAAGCAGAATGTTAAGTTTCTTAAAAGGCATCTCCTTGATAAAGAAAAACTTTGTGTAGGTAGTGTAATGTTAGTTCCTCTATGCTTTTAGCAATCTTCTTAGAGAGTTTTGAAAGTTCCAGATTTTAAAAGACCACAAATTCTTCTCTCTGGGTAGTATTTCACATTTTTCTTTTCTTTTTGATACTTCTAATAGGATTTTTCTTAAGAATAGATTAAATGCATGTCATAGGGAATGGTTCTTTAAAATGAAAGTGCTTATCTTTTTAAAAATTGAAGCTTCAAAATACTTATGCCAGGAAGTATTAAGTAAACCGTGAATCTGAGTTCTAGCTATGGTTATTTGGAAATTGTTTCCTATAGTCTTCCTAAGCCACATGTACTCTTTGGAAAATGTGAAGCAAAATGCTTATTACTGACCTCATCATTTAAAGCCGTGAAAAAAATGCATGCACTATATAAATAAAGCTGCTGGAATAGATTGGAATTATTCTTTCATTTCTGACTTTTGCTGTGTATTTTATTGGGAATTGGACAGTTACAGTTAGAATTTTTTATTGCTGTTGCATGTGCACAATATATATTGGTTCCTGCCCATCATATTATTGGGTTTAGCTATTTCACCTTCCTTTTGGGGATTGACCTCTTTGTGTTTGTATGTATAAATTTTTTCCAGTTTCAAATAAATTTTAATTTCAGGCTTAATGGACTCAGCTATTTGAGAATAAGCTTTCTTCTGATATATCTTCATAATATAAGAATAAAATACCCCATTTGGAGGTCCATTTAGTATTTAAAGATGCTCTTCTTATTGGTGGTCTCAGCAGTTGATGTTAGGCTATGTCTTAAGAGAAGACTTCTAAAAATGTACTGCATCAAAGTTATTTTTGTACATCAAATTTTGTTACTTTGTTGCTTAAAAACTCTGAAAGCTGCCCAATGTACTTATAATAAAATCCAAACTCCTCATCTGGTTTCTCAAGGTCCTGCCTGACGTGCCCTTTATCTGCTCTCTTACTTTATTATAGGCCCCTCTCTTCTGACCTCAAATGCTTATGTCTTCATGGTTATAATTCAGTTCTTTTAACACAGGACACTCTTTACGGACTGAAGTCCTTTGCACATGTTCTTCTCTTTGCTTTGAATGCTCTTGGCTCATTCACTTAGTTAACTCATTCTCATCACTGAGGCCTCAATTTAAGTACTACCTTCTCAAAGAAGCCTTCTCCATCAACCCCAAATGGTACCTTTCTCCATGTCGTCTTTCATAATATTATTTATTTACTTGGTTATATATATACAGAATTGTAATTATTACATTTTGTTTATTTTTTATTGTTTTTCTTTTGCACTATAAATGGTAGATCTTGAAGAGCTGGAATTTATCTATACTTTTTAACAGTAGCCTTTGTATCTAACACAGTGATTAGCATTAAATAAATACTCAATATAAGAAAAAGAGAGAATGAATGACTAAGAATATATTTCTTCACGCAAAGAGATTAGCTTGTGCAAAGTTCCTGAGGCGAGAAGGACCTTGATGTGATCCTGAAACTGCAGGAAGATCAGTGTGGCTGGAGCATAATGTGGGGAGGAGGGTCTGGGAAGCGGGGAGGAGTTGGGCAAGAAAGTGGCATGAGATGAGGCTGTAGAGTTTAGCAGAGACTAGAGGGCCGTATTTTAAAAAATAGATTGCTTTCACAGTACAAAGAGAAATCATTGTAGGGTTTTAAGCAGGATATCACAAAGTCTGAATTTTAAGGAGTTCAGATTTGCTACTCTT
>NW_007746938.1:0-203 GCF_000696425.1 Galeopterus variegatus | reverse complement strand
AAATTTATCCATTTCCTCCAGGTTTTCGAACTTGTTGGCAAATAGCTGTTTATAGTAGTCTCGGATGATTTCTTGCATTTCATTTGGGTCAGTTGTAATATCAACTTTTTCATTTCTAATTTTTGTTATTTGAATCTTCTCACTTCTTTTTTTTTGTTAGCCGTGCTAGTGGTTTGTCGATTTTATTTATCTTTTCAAAAAAC
>NW_007746937.1:6561-12863 GCF_000696425.1 Galeopterus variegatus | reverse complement strand
GCCCGCACCGCGCTCAGCCAGTGAGCGCACTGGCCATCCCTATATAGGATCCAAACCCACGGTAGGAGCGTTGCTGCACTCCCAGTGCCGCACTCTCCTGAGTGCACCACGGGGCTGGCCCTGTATAGCACAATTAATTTGTTATATTTAATGATGTACATGATCATGTTTTATTTTGTTTGTAAAATAGACACAAAATAGTGAATCATTTACATCAAGCTCTAATGGTTATTACTTCTACCCAGTTAAATTCTCATGTTTAGCTTATAATGTTATTTTTTGAATTCTTTGCACAAGACTATATTTTCTAATTTGTCATACTTATTTTTCTTCTTTATTTCCTCTACTGTTACTTTGTTTTATTCTTTCATTCATTCCTTCACCTGTTAAATAATTTATTCATTCTTCTTTATTCATTTTAATGATGAATACTTACTAATCATTTTACATTGAATTAGTTATTAAGTGTCTTTTGAGCTCTTCACATACTTTGCACCTGATGCTTAGAAGGCAGTCATTGATAGAATGATAAATGATATACTAACAGCAGGAAGAACATCTAACTTGATTGGAGCAGTGCATGCCTCCGTGCTTTCAGGCTTTTATTAACAGTGGCTTACAATTTAAAATAAGTAGCTTTAAAAGAAGTAAGTTCTCAATGAAAATATTTAATAATACGGAAGTGTATAAAGTGAAAAGATCATTTTATTTATTTTTTTAATTTTTTCTTTCTTTTTTTTTTTTTTTGTAGCTGGCCGGTATGGTTATACTACTCCCTATCCTTGGTTCCACGGATATAGAGATCTGTGATCATTCAATATTCACATGGTCAGCCATTATAGGACAACGTAGTTGTGATGGTTAATTTTATGTATCAACTCAAATAGGCTATAGTACCCAAATATTTGCTGAAACATTATCTTAGGTGTTTCTGTGAAGGTATTTTTTGGTTGAAATTAACATTTAAATTTGTGGACTTTGAGATTACCTTTTGAGTAATGTGTTTGGGCCTCATCCAGTCAGATGAAGACATTCAGAGAAAAAAACTGGGCTCCCCAGAAGAAGAGGGAATTCCACCAGCAGAATTTGAGCTTTGGACTCAAACTGCAACTTCTCCCTGGGCTTCCAGTCTGCCAGCCTACCCTGTGGATTTTGGATTTATCAAACCTCCACTATCACATGAACCAATTCCTTAAAATAAATCTCTCTCTATATCCATATGCATCCTATTGGCTCTGTTTCTCTGGTGAACTCTAATGCAACAGTGCCATCTTAACTGGTTTTACACACATATAGTACTGAACTAGTCCTGCTCAATAAACAACCTTGAGCTTCTTGAGATAATGCCACCCTCATTCCTGATGAATTCCCTTCTGTGACCTCTGGTGACCTTCTCTGCTAGCACACCTTGTTTAGGGCCATGTTAGTCTATTCTTTTGGAACTCTAAATCTTCAAACTTCAGAGACCAGTAATTTAAATTGGTATTTTCCTTCCCAGAGTATCCCTAGCATCTTTATGCAAATTATATACCTCCTCTATACATACATAAACTACTCTTCCTTTGTATTATTTTAATTATTCTAACTCTATAGCATTTTTGTTATGTGGTGGAGCAATCTCACCACTTTCAGTAATTTATTTCCTATATTTTTTCTTTCCTACATGTTTTTCCTCACACATTCACTCTTCCTCATAAACTTTGTAAATATCTAGAATTTTCATACTAAAATATGTTTATGATTTTGATTAGAGCTGTATTCGATGTATGGATTCATTTGAAATATAACTGGTATTACCACATTTGCATGTTTTATTTAGTTCTTTAATAAAAACTTGCATTTTAAAAAAAAAATCTTAAGCATTTCATGTTTAGAATATTTCTACATATTTTATAGTTGTTTTCTTATTGAGTTCTTTTTTCTCCTAACATTGTTTTACTGAGTATCACAAAAGAAAAACTATATGTATATGTTAGAACTTCAAGTAATTTTAATAATGGTTTATTTGAATGTCTAATATTTTATATGCAGAAGTCTTATAATCTGCCTTTTACTGATGATAGGCCTTCTTACTCCTTCAATTTCAATCTAGAGTTGCTGATTGCATGACCTTTCCAATATACTTAATTAAGTTCTAATATTTTAAATTATTTTTAAAGGAATTTTTCATTTTATTTAAACTTTCAAATATTTAGAATAAAATTTCTGATAATGTTATTTTTTTAATAAACTCTAAATCATTGGTTATGTCCCTTTTTAAGTACTAATCAATTTTTTTCTTTGTTTTTAAACAGAATTATCAAATGTGTTTCTCTTTTATTTATGAAGTAGATTTTCTCTTGTTTTCAATTTTAATGCTTTTATTTTCTTTGTGAAATATTACTCTAACTAAACTCCAGGCTTATTTGGATTTTTATCAGTTTTTTCCATCAGTGAATCAGTTTTGCTGATTCAGGATTAAATCCAGGCTGCCCCATTGCATGGAATTGTCCCATTTCCAAGTGTCCTCTGGTCTGTAATAGTTTCTGTCTTTTCTGATTTTCATGACCCTGAAAGTCTTGAAGCATACTGGACAAGTAACCTGTTCAAGGGCCCCAAATATGGATCTGTTGTTTTTCTCATGATTAGAACAGGGTTATGAGTTTTTAAAAATAATACCACAGAGGAAAGTGCCATTCTCATTACATCCTATCAAGGGGTAATGATGTCCACATGGCATCACTGGTGATGTTAACCCTCATCAACAGGTTGATGTAGTGCTTACCAAGTTTCCTCCACTATAAAATTTATGATTCTTCCCTTTCCCTATGCTATTCTTTGGAAGATTTCAGCAAGTCTAGCTTACCCTGAATGGGGAGGTGTGAAGAAGTGACGAGAATTAAGCTCCGCCTCTGGGAAAAAGAGTACCTCCATATATTATTCGAAATTCTGTAAAAAAAAAAAAAAAAAAAAAAAAAAAAATCACGTTACTTTTCCTTCATTAAAATAATTTGGTAATTTTATATTTATTGATTTATTTCTCTTCTGTTGACTGTAAACTACTCAAAATACCTTCAGAAACATTGAACGAGCAATGCTAACTTTACTAGACCCAACTGCAGTCAGGGGGAATACCATCTTGATAGAGTATGAGTGTAGTGTCTCAGAAAAGGGAAGTCAAAGGAAGAGGGATGTTTGTTAGGTTTTAGTATCTGGACTGAGTGATTTAAAGAGAGTCTTGACAGGAGGGACACTGGTTGGGATTCGTTAGAATTTAGGAGATATGTTTGGATTGATTAGTGCCATGAAGTCTTAAGATGAGTATTGATGAACAAGCTGTTAGTTTTGATTAAAAAGCTATTTTAGTTGTCTTATCATTGTCTTATCTTCCAAGAGCAAGTATTTCCTAGAGCAAACAATTGCCTTATTTTTGCTTGTTTTCAGTACTATTTAATAGAGAAAGAAAATATGTTTGGTTCCAGTTTTATTTAACAGGGTGACCAGAAATCATGTTGATTTTGGTTCTCAATTTTTTGTTGTTTTGCTAGCTTCCTGAGATGAATGCAAATTTCATTTATTGGACTTTTAAATAAATGTATTTAATGCTACAGAGTTTCTTTAGAGTGTGAATTTGATATCATATAATTTGATATGCAGTGAAATTCATTTCTGATTAATCTATAATTTCAGTTTTGATTTCCTCTTTAACACAAATAATTTATTTTTAATTTCAAAAGATTAATTAATTTTTGCTATTTTTGATTTTAACTGCTAATTTTATTCTCTTATCTTCCATTAATACAACACATATGATTTTTGCTTATATTTTATTGATTCACTTACTAATGATATTATAAATATTCTATGGGTATTTTTGAAAAACAGTCTATATTCTCTGTTTGCTGAAGATTTTTAAATCTATTATTTTGCAAAATTCTTCTATTTCTAATACTTTTGCTTTATATTTGTGGTTATTTTTTAGTAGTACATGCTTACAACACCTACACTTCCTGAAGAATTATATTTCTTTGCCTTTTTGTTCCAGCTATTGCTGCATTCCAGTTTCATGCCTCATCTTTTCCACCTAGATCAGCAGAGGGATAAGTCCCTCAGGGTCTCAGAAGGACTCTCAGGAAAATAGCTCGTTTGTCTTTTGGCATTCAGCCTCTGATTTTCCATCAGCAAGTACTCAGAATTCTCCATATGACAAGCTGTAGTTTTCTAAAACAGCCAAGTCTCATCCTATTAATAAAAAAAAAAAAAAAAAGTCAGAAGATGTCAGTGTGCAAAGATGTAACACAGTGACCATATTTTCCATTGTTATAGAGCATTTTTACTTCTTACAGTGAAGAGCCTGAAATAGCTTTTCTGATATTGGAGTCTGCTTTTTATTTGCTTAGTTATATAGCTCATTCAAGTGATTTTTCTAGAATAAAAGTCTGTCTTAAAGATGTATCCATTACTTCTATTTCAAAACAGAAACCCACTATTTCCTTTGAAACATTACTTGAGTTATGGCAAGTTTTACCATCTCTTCAAAGATTTCAAATAATCTAGATGCCACATTAAAAGTTCAATTTCAAAGCAACCAGTCACATACCCCTAGAAGTCTGAAAGAAAAAGCTTTTCCCGAGATTACCCCAAGCTCATGGTAGCAATTTAATATAGTTAATGAGGTCGGTAATCAAAGGCAGATGGCACCTGTTCGAGTCTTTATTGTTCTGCCACTACTGTGAGACCTTGATCAATTTACTTAACTTATTTACAATTAAATTTATTTAAATACAAAATGAAACTAACACTAGTTTTTGCCTTGTACCACTCTTGCCAGGATTGAAAGAGATAAGATCTGGACTGTGTTTTGCAAGAATTTGCTACAAAGTGAGGACTCAATGCAAGATAAGCTATTATTATTAATGGAACCTCAGTCCTGAGATGATAAATATATGCCAGGCTTGCATATCTTGTTTCAGGGATCATTACCTTTTCCCTGGTCAGAGATCACTATTACACCTAGAAGCAAGAGCCAAGGACCTATCAGTATCTGGGAAAGCACATGGGGAAACAGAAGTCAGGGTACAGGAAGCAGGTGCTGAGTGGTCCACTTACTTCTGATGGATGGCATGTGTCTGGCCTAGGGCTATTTTTAACAGGCCCAGAAAAACCACAGCAGATTGTACTTTGTAGCCTCTTAAAGGCACTGCCAACACCTGCCAGGCTATAGGACCAATGGGAGCTCTGTGCAAAGATATTTGTTATCCTTTCAGAACAAGGATTTGTTTTAATTATGGCCGAAATCCCTTGTCACGTTTTTAATAATATGCTTTATTCCCATTCTCTATCTATCCATTATAATGCAGACAGTGAGAAATATATTTTTAGTACTAGATACCTGCTTTCTTTTTTACATTGCTTAGGTTTCTGAGAGTTAGCTGCTGCCCCAAACCAGCAAGTTGAGTCAGCAGATAAGTGAACACCGTGTTCACTGCAAAAGGCCCTCATTCTGTGCATTGCCTTCAGCTTCATTTCTGCCTTCCAAATCTGATGCAAAATGTCTCTTATGACTGGTCTAGAACTTTTTAGAAAAAGAAATCTGGAAAATACAAGTCTGGATTAGCTCAACTGACCTAATAAAATCCACAATAATCTCTAATTGGATGTCTTTTAGGCACCTCAAACTCAACATCTTCAAATCTTTTGATTCTTACTATCTTCTGCCCTCAAACTTTCTTGTCTTCCAGTGTTGCCCATTAAGGAAAATGGCACCACCATGTATCTAGTTGCTCAGAGTTAAAACCTTACAAGCACATTTGATTTCTCTTTCTCTTAAACCACATATCTAATCCCTCACCAAATAGTAGTCAGAGCAAAAGTAACCAGAGCTACCTTGAGTGTATGTTCTTATTTTCACTCTTCTCACTACCCCACCACCACTCAGTTGAAGTCCCTTCATATTTAACCTTTTTGGCTTTCTACCTTGCCTCATTGCTTACTCTTTTGCATTACTCAGTTTCTTCTGCACATAACAGCAAGAATTATAGAATCTCTTGACTTCCAAATGGTAAATCAGATAATGTTACTCCTGCTCAAAACCTTTTAATCATTTCTTATCACAGTTAGAATAAATTCCTAAGTTCCTAAATTTGTTTTATGGTTTTTATGTCACTGCTCAGTCTTATCTCTAGCCTCATCTATGTCTTCATTTCCTGTGATTCTACTGGTTGCCTACGACATCCCAGCCACAGTGGCCTCCTTTGCTATTCCTAAAGCACTCTGAGTGCATTCCTGTTTCAGGGCATTTGTACTTGTTATTTCCCTGACCT
>NW_007746937.1:1890-5477 GCF_000696425.1 Galeopterus variegatus | reverse complement strand
TAGATATAGAGAGATAGATAGCTGGTAGATAGATATAAATGTCATGATAAAAGTAAATAAGGAGATGGGGTGGAGTTCCTGGTAGGATACTTTAGCTCATTCTTTTTCTGTCACATTTTATCACATGCAGTGGAAAAACAACCAGGTGACACTTTCAATATTCTGCCTGAAA
Source organism: Galeopterus variegatus (assembly GCF_000696425.1). NCBI lineage: Eukaryota > Metazoa > Chordata > Mammalia > Dermoptera > Cynocephalidae > Galeopterus > Galeopterus variegatus. Next base: position 5,305 of record NW_007746937.1, on the reverse strand, counting down.
ATTCCCTTAGCTTGATCATCAAGTTCATTGCTACATGTTATTGTAAGTAATAGTGTCAAAATTTCCACCACTACAAAACATCTTCCGTTCACATTTTCTTTACTTTCTTTTGAGCTGTCAGAGATAGCTTCCTCAAGAATTTTTAGGTTTCTGGTAACATTTTGCCAACACCCTTCTGGCTTCCTTATACGGCCTGTCCCACAACATGTTTGAGTTTCTTTACAGCAACACCCACCTTCAAGTACCAAAATCTGTATTAGTTATCTATTACTATATTTAAAAAAAAAAAACAAAAACTATCCCAAAATTTAATGACTTAAAACAACAACAAAAATTTCCTTTGCTCACAACTCTAAAATCTGAGCAGTGCTTGGTGAGGATATCTCATCTGTGTTCCAGAAATCAATATTGCTCACTTATATAGCTGTAAAATTGATACTGACTATAGGCAGGGAACTTAGCTGGAGCTGAAGGGCCCAGATCTTCTCCATATGGGTCTCTCCATAGGCTACATGGGCTTATTCAGGCAATGGGACCAGGTTCAAAAGGACTAAGCCATGGTTTTATCTGATTTTATCACCTATAGTATAACTTCTTCTGGAATCATGGGGCCATCCATATTTAAAAGGAGGGAACATAGACTCCCACCTTTCAGTGGTAGGAATATCAAGTTATGTTAAAAGAGGAAAATGTAGAATGCAACACATTGTCATATTTGGAAAACAATTTTTTTTTCCAAATAAAAGGACATTAAATAGCTTTGAGCTAGATTAACATTGTGATCTGATTTTTGTTGAAAAAGATAACTAGGGCTACTGTGCCAACAAGAGATTAATACATCAAGACTGGAATTAGGGAGACCGTTAAAGAGTTTAGGGAAGAGAAAAGGGCAACTGGCACAGGGAGAAGAAATAGAAATGAAGAAAATATTTGAGATCTGTTGTAGAGGTATAATCAATCGAACTAGATCAGATGTAGTCATTGAGAGAAAGAGAGCAATCAAAATTACTTCCAAATTTTGCACTTGAGAACTGTGTTAATTGTTATCCTATTTACTGAGATGAAGATGACTAAAGAAGGAACAGTTTTAAGTTCTGTTTTCCAGGTAGAAGAGATCAAGAGCTCAGCTTTGTATGTAAGTTTGAGTTCCTCATTANTGAGTTTCTTTACAGCAACACCCACCTTCAAGTACCAAAATCTGTATTAGTTATCTATTACCATATTTAAAAAAAAAAAATAATAAACTATCCCAAAATTTAATGACTTAAAACAACAACAAAAATTTTCTTTGCTCACAACTCTAAAATCTGAGCAGAGCTTGGTGAGGATATCCCATCTGTGTTCCAGAAATCAATATTGCTCACTTATATAGCTGTAAAATTGATACTGACTCTAGGCAGGGAACTTAGCTGGAGCTGAAGGGCCCAGATCTTCTCCATATGGGTCTCTCCATAGGCTACATGGGCTTATTCAGGCAATGGGACCGGGTTCAAAAGGACTAAGCCATGGTTTTATCTGATTTTATCACCTATAGTATAACTTCTACTGGAATCATGGGGCCATCCATATTTAAAAGGAGGGAACATAGACTCCCACCTTTCAGTGGTAGGAATATCAAGTTATGTTAAAAGAGGAAAATGTAGAATGCGACACATTGTCATATTTGGAAAACAATTTTTTTTTCCAAATAAAAGGACATTAAATGGCTTTGAGCTAGATTAACATTGTGATCTGATTTTTGTTGAAAAAGATAACTCGGGCTACTATGCCAACAAGAGATTAATGCATCAAGACTGGAATTAGGGAGACCGTTAAAGAGTTTAGGGAAGAGAAAAGGGCAACTGGCACAGGGAGAAGAAATAGAAATGAAGAAAATATTTGAGATCTGTTGTAGAGGTATAATCAATCGAACTAGATCAGATGTAGTCATTGAGAGAAAGAGAGCAATCAAAATTACTTCCAAATTTTGCACTTTCGAACTGTGTTAATTGTTATTCTATTTACTGAGATGAAGATGACTAAAGAAGGAACAGTTTTAAGTTGTTTTCCAGGTAGAAGAGATCAAGAGCTCAGCTTTGTATGTAAGTTTGAGTTCCTCATTAAACATTGAAGTGGAGATGTTAAGTACCCTACTACATAAATGTGCCTATAATTCAGAGGCTCCAGAGGAGATATCAGGAATAGAAATGCATTGTGGTGGAATAGAGGAAGTCTCCCACATATAAACACCATGGGCAATGATGGAATAAAGCAATTTATATAATGTGTATAGAAAATGGGCAGCCCTGGATCCTAGAACACTCTAACATTAGGATGCTGGGAACAGAAATAGGAGCCAATGGAAGAGAATGAGAAGGAGCAACCAGGGAAATTGGGGGAACTCTAAAAATACCTATTAATTGTAGAATCCAAGTGTTTTAGCTATGAAGACTGTATAATAAAAATACATCAAAATTTAGTCACTTAAAAAAATGATTTTGCTGTCAATCAGTAAACCTGAGATGGGCTCTACTCTACGCAAAATATAAGCTGGGGCAGCTTGAAGGCAACAAGCTGAAATCATGTGAAAACTTGCTTCTTCACTTAAGTGTCTGGTGTCTGTACTCTAAAGACTCACACCTGGGAGCTGGGCCAGCTGAATTTCCTAGAGCACATTTCTCCATCACTATAAAATGGTGGTGTAAGGGTATCTGGACCTCTTACATACCAACTCAGGGCTGCCAAGGTGTGTATCCCAATAGAGAGCCAGGTGGAAGCCATATCACCTTTTATTACCTAGCCTCACAGGCTGTACAACATTAAACCCACCATTCCATTGGTCAATGAAGTTTTGAAGGTCTGCAGCAGTCAAGGAGAGGAAACCAAGACCCCGTCTCTCTCTTATGTTTCCCCGAAGGAAACATAAACCACATCTTTCAGTGTCACTTTGTTGGAAGAGTCTGTGGGATATATTGGTTCAGTCATCTTTGGAAAATATAATCTGTATTATCTAATTATATTATCTAATATAATCAAGTATATCTAGTAAGGTCGACAGTATTAGATTCCATTAAGATAACTAGTAAGTTGGGCCCATAAGAGTGAGCACTGCATTTGCCAACTGTTAGAGGTCACTGATAACCTTAGCATGAGCAATGTTAGAGGAGGTAAAGGGATAAAAATGAGATTGGGGAAGGATAAACAGGAAGGAGTAATGAGTACATGAGAATAGTGACTGCAGATGACTTTTTAAGAAAATTTGCTGTTGAAGGAACTAAAAATTATAGCAGAAGCTAGAAAGATACATAAGTTCAAGGAAAGTTTTTTTTTTTAATGATAGGAAATATTTGTATGCTGATGTAATTGATTTAGGACAGAGATATTGATGATGAAAAGAAGATGAAATAAATAAATAAATAAAAGGAGTGGTCAACAC
>NW_007746937.1:0-986 GCF_000696425.1 Galeopterus variegatus | reverse complement strand
TTTGTGAATTTAGTGGAAGAAAATCCAACCCAAGAAATTCACAATGTCATTTTTGATTCATGTATTTTTTTTTCCTTTTTTTTTGTCTTTTTTACTGACCGGCAACGGGATTGCAACCCTCGGTGTCGCACCCGCACCGCACTCAACCAGTCAGCGGGAACCGGTCTCCACATGGGATCCGAACCCTCGGCGGGAGCGCCGCCACACTCCCAAGCAGCGCACTCTCAAGCAGCGCACTCTCCAGTGTGCCACTGGGCCAGCCCGATTCATGTACTTTTAAGTTTAAAATTAAGAACTATCACAGACAAGATCATACAATTATTTCTTCTTCTTAATCATATCTTCCCCTTTAATGATCTGAAAGGAAACTCTAATTTAATTCTTCTCTAATTTAACTCATCTTCACTTGCTAACTCTTTAGTTTCTGCATTTAAAAAATAAAATTAGCTGAAAGAATACTAACTGGGAGTCAGCCAAATAAGGTTTTCATCTTTGGCTGCTACTGATTAAGTCAGTATTGACAACCCAGGTTTGTTGGTCATCAGTTTCTTCATCTGTCTGAATGGGATTTTAGAACTACATAATAATGGTGATAAAAATATCTTGCATTTGTATAAAACAATGAAAAAACTTAACAGATTTTTAGACACATACCTTTTTGCTCTAAATTATTAGGCTCTTACAGAAAGTGTAATAATACCTAAATTCATATATTTTAACCTCATATGCCATATACTTTTTACAACTGTAATTTGTAATTAATCTTNGCGACATCTTGTGAAACTGCAAGATAAGCACAGGTAAATTTAATCTTTTTGCTCATCAGGAGGAGTTAGGCACTGGGATAAGTTAAATATATGTTATTATTTACATGCATTGAAAATTGGTTAGTAGATAGAAAATAAGCACAGGCTGGCTTATTTCGAGTGAGCTAGGAATTAGAATTAAGTAATGATTGCTGCTGCTGTGTTTGTGTGTAAGTGGAA
>NW_007746936.1:12578-12865 GCF_000696425.1 Galeopterus variegatus | reverse complement strand
CTGTCAAGTTATTTTGCTGTATCTTGGCATTATCATATAGGTTTTTTTCTTTGTTTCATGCAGTGAAAGACACTGACATATGTTTTAAATGTTAAGCCATCCTTGCATTCTTGGGATAAACTCTCTTTGTTCATGATGTATTTTTTTTTTATTGTTGAATTTGATTTGCTAACACTTATTAAGGATTTTAATGTCTATGTTCATGTAAGATTATATCATAGTTTTCTTTTTTGTTCTTATAATGTCTTTATCTGTTTGTGATATCAAGATAATGCTGGCCTCATAAA
>NW_007746936.1:6844-7798 GCF_000696425.1 Galeopterus variegatus | reverse complement strand
TTTTAAACAATTTTAATAATTTATAGAAATTTAAAATGGTAAAAGTTCTAATTTTATTGTTGAAACACATTGTTATATACACAATGCTTAGCATATATTGAAAACATACATTGAACAATTTCCATCTTATATTTTAAGCCGAAATTCAAATTCTTCTCTGCATCTTGGCAGTACTCAACTATCCCTTTGGAGGGAAGAACATAATATTGAAACTCTACGTATTAAAAGAAATGACTATGTTATCTGGTTGTCTAAGAAAGAAATTATTTTGTTTCAATTACCACAAACTTTATTTACTCTGTTTGATTTGTAACAACTAATCTTGGAAAGCATTTCTCCTTCAAATTTCATATGTAGTAAGCTGGAATAGTATGTGGAACTGAAAGGTAGGAAGGCCCAAGAAGCGAAGAAGAGAACTGTGATAAATGTACACACATGTACGTGCGTGCACACACACACTGACTTTTTTTGTAAATTGGCATTGTGTCCTCTAACCTTGCTAAACTCCCTTATTAGTTCCAGTGGCTACTTTATAGATTCCTGAGGATTTTCTATGTACCTGATCATACTGTCTACAAATAAATACAATTTTACTTCTTCCTTTCCTATCTACCATCCTTTAATTTTTATTGTTTTTATTTTATTCAATTTATATATTTATTTATTTGTTATTTTGCTTATTGTAGTGGCTTAGATCTCAAGTGCAATGCTGAATACAAGCGGTCAGAATGGACATCATTGTCTTATTCCTGATAAAGGGGGAAAATATACAGTCTTTGAAAACTAAGAGTGATGTTAACTGTGGGTTTTTCATAGATACCCATTAACAGGTTGAGGTAATTTGTCTAATTCCTAATTTGTTGACAGGTTTTATCATAAATGAATGTTGGATTCTGTCAAGTTATTTTGCTGTATCTTGGCATTATCATATAGGTTTTTTTCTTTGTTTCATGC
>NW_007746936.1:4608-5759 GCF_000696425.1 Galeopterus variegatus | reverse complement strand
TTTTTTGTTCTTATAATGTCTTTATCTGTTTGTGATATCAAGATAATGCTGGCCTCATAAAAAGTATTAAGTGTTCCCTCCTTTCAAAGTACTGAAAGATTTTGTAGTACTTTTTCCTTACGTATTTGACAAAATTCATGAATGAAGCCATTTGGGCCTAGAATTTTCTTTGTGGGAAAATTTTTAACTACAAAATCAATTACAGTATATGAAGGACTCCAAAGATGTTCTATATTTTTGTCTTAAAACAGTTTGTTAACATGTATCTTTCAAGAAATTTGTCCCTTTCACCTAATATTGCAAACTTTCTTAACATACAGTGGCTCAAATATTTCCTTAACATTTTAATATCAAAGAAACAAATAGTGTCTTCTCCCTTTCCCTGATAATTTGTATTTTTCTCTTTATTTTTGATCAATGCAGCTACAGGAATATTAGTTTAATTGCTCATTCCAGAGTATTTGTTGTTCTTCACTGTTTTTGTTTTTTTTAATTTCATTGATCTCTGCTCTTAGCCATATTATTTTCTTTCTTCTACATATTTTGGGTTTAATTTGCTCTTTTTTCTCATTTAGAACGGACCTAAGTAGTTAATGCTATAAAGTTCTCCATAAGCATTGCTGTAGCTACATTACACACGATTTGACACGTGTTCTCATTTTCATTCATTCAAATATTTTCTAAGTTCTTTTGTAATTTCTTCTTTTGCCCATGTGTTATTTAGTAACTATGTGTTGTTTTATTTCCAAATTTAAGGTAGTTTTTAGACATCTTTTTGTTATTGATTTCCATTAAATCCACTGTTGCCAGAGAACACTCCAGTATATTTTCAGTAATTTTAAATTTGTTGAGACGAGTTTAATGACCCAGCTTATAATCTATCTTGATGACAGTTCCATGTGTACTAGACATAAGATTTTCTATAAGTGTCAATTAGATCAAGTTGATAATATTGTTTGGTTTTTCTTTTGTCTTTTGTTTTGTTTTTGTTTTTGTTTTTCTGTCTACTTGTTCTACCATTTCCTGAGAGATGAGAAAAGATTAGATAATATCATGAGTTGTCTGGTGTGAATGTGGGAAAATACAGAGCTGAATGAAGTATTATAATTGCCATAAAGAACAATTTGGTAACATATATTACACATAAAGAC
>NW_007746936.1:2388-3162 GCF_000696425.1 Galeopterus variegatus | reverse complement strand
AAAATTTTAATAATGAAAGCCATATGCCCCCTCCTCCATCAAAGATATCATTTCCAGGAATATCTCTTGCAAACACACTCACACAGGTATGCAAAAATCTACATGATTTAGTCCATTTCTGTTGCTTATGACTGAAATACCTGAAACTGAGTAATTTATAAGTAAGTAATACCTACCACTTACAGTTTCAGAGGCTGGAAAGTCCAAAGTCCAGGGAGCACATCTGTTGAGAGCCTTTTTCTTGGTGGTGGCTCTACAGCAACACAGGGTATCACAGGGTGAAATGGCTGAGCAAGAGAGAGCTAAGCTTCTCAGTTGCCTTCCTTTTAAGGCCATCTGAATGGTGCCCATTACTCCATGAATGGATCAATCTACTCACAAGGGCATAATCCTCATAATCTCATCACCTCTTCAAGGCTCCACCTTTCAATGACCATAATAGGATTTCCCACCTTCTTAAACAGTTACACTGGGAATTAAGCTTCAATGAGTTTGGGGGACATTCAATCTACAGCACTATATAATCAGTTGTATATTGTGGAATTATTCTTGCAGTGTAAAAACAGAACTAACCTAAAAGCCTAGCAATATAGAAAAGTTTCTTTATGGCCACTACTGCACAATATCAGCCAGAGCTACATAATGGAATCCATTTAAAGAGCATGGGGGAAAGGATAGCCTCTTCAGTAAATGGTGCTGGGAAAACTGGATATCCACATGCAGAAGATTAAAACTAGACTCCTGTGTCTTATCATACACAAAAATCAACTCAAA
>NW_007746936.1:0-759 GCF_000696425.1 Galeopterus variegatus | reverse complement strand
ATATCCTCTCATTTGCAGCAACATGGATGGAACTGGAAACCATCATTTTAAGTAAAGTAAGGCAAATACTGCATGATATAAATCATATGTGGAATAAAAAAAAAAGGACTTCTCAAGAGTAGAGAGTAGAATAATGGTTACCAAAGGCAGGGGTGGGGAGGAGGATAAGCAGAATGGGCACAGAACTATGCTATCTACCCTAAGTGAATCATACTGCAGTATATGCATGTATTGAAACAACACACTGTACCCCATAAATATGTACAGTGATAAAACATTTAGAATTTTAAAAAAAGTTCTTTTAATTAAAAAAAAATTCCCTAGAATTCCTGAAATGAAGGGTGTGAATACATTGTTTGGGAAAGCAGTGAGACAGTAGAATGTTAGATTATTTTCCATAGCGATGTCCGGTTTAGTTTAGAACTGTTAGAACTTATTTAGTTTAGAATGTTTAGAACTGTCTGCTCAAACACTCTACCCATTTTTTTTATTATTTTTATTTTGTCAATATACAATGTAGTTGATTATTATGTCCCATCANATATCCTCTCATTTGCAGCAACATGGATGGAACTGGAAACCATCATTTTAAGTAAAGTAAGACAAATACTGCATGATATAAATCATATGTGGAATAAAAAAAAAAGGAGTTCTCAAGAGTAGAGAGTAGAATAATGGTTACCAAAGGCCCCTGCCTTTGGGGAGGAGGATAAGCAGAATGGGCACAGAACTATGCTATCTACCCTAAGTGAATCATAC
>NW_007746935.1:3226-12867 GCF_000696425.1 Galeopterus variegatus | reverse complement strand
TAATTGGCAACACATGGCAAATTTATTTTCCATTCTTTCACTTCTAACTTTTTGTATCTTTGTATTTAACATGTCTCTCCCAGAGAGCATAAAGTTGTATTTCTTTTTAATCCAAACTGGTAATTTCTACATCTAGATTAGATTTTTTCATTCACATTTCTTAATATTATAGATATAATTGGATTTATAGCTGACATTTTGAATTTTAATTTTTATAGGGCTCATACTTTTTGTCAATCAGTTATTTATTTACTATCTTCTCTTGAATTAAATAGATATAGTTACTTTTTTTTGGGGGGGGGGGAATGGTAAGGGGATTGCAACCCTCGGCACAGTGTGGTCTGCTCCACACTCAGCCAGTGAGCACACCGGCCATCCCTATATAGGATCCGAACCCACAGCCTCGGCACTACCAGCACCGCACTCTCCCGAGTGAGCCATGGGGCCAGCCCGATATAGTTACATTTTAATACCTTTAATGAGTTGTAAATATATATTTTAAATATATTTAATGGTTGCTCTAAGACTTATACATCTTAACTTACGAAAATCAGTTTCAGTTTTATACTAACTTAATTCCAGTGAAATACAAAAATTTTACTTCTCTATAGCTCCAGGCTTCCCCCCTTGCCCTTTTTGTTATAATTATTTCACAGTTTACACACACACACACACACACGCACGCACGCACGCACGCACGCACTTACCATTTATTTTTCTCTTGATTCCTTCCTGCATTTTTCAGTTACTCTCTTCTGCCATTTTATCTCTCCAATGGTGCTTTGTTCTGACCTTCACTTTTTGCATTCTTTTTTCTAATACAAGAGGTCTTCAAAAAGTTCATGGAAGAACTTGTATTGTCTTTTCACAAACTTCTTGAAGCACCCTCATATGTTATGTTTTTAAATGTTATAAGTCCAATAATACGATTATGTATACATTGTTTTATGCAGTTACTTTCTAAATCATTTAAAAGAAAAAAATATTCAGTTATACTGTATTTTATAATTACCCATGTAATTATCTTTACCGAATCTCGTTTTTTTCACATGCATTCAAATTAATGTCTGGTATCACTTGCTTTCAGCCTGAAGCACTTGCTTTAGAATTGCTTGTAAGCAGGTGTGTTAGTAATGTATTTATTCAGCTTTTGTTTATCTGGAAATGTCTTTATTTTGCTTTTTTCTTTGAAGCATAACTTTGCTGCATATAGGACACCACATTCTTGCTTGACAGTTCCCTCCCCCCCCCTCGTTTTGAATATGAACAAGTAACATGGAATTTTCCTTCACTGTCAGCCAACATGTGAGAGTTAGCTCTAGATGAGCTGCCACTGATAGCCCCTTGTTACTTAGGGAGGCCGACTCAGTCCGGGGAATCCCTGACCTGTGTGGGTCCGAGTGTCTGCCAACCACACCAGACAGGCAGAACTTAAAGGAAAGGCTCTTTTTTTTAATTTTGGAAGATGTCAACCAGGAGACAAAGTCTCAATTGTCTGTCTGGTCAACTGAGGGTTGGCGTTATTATAGGTACTGGGGAAGACAGGATGTAGGGTCTTCAACCTGTTTTTTCACATTATCTCTGGTGCCAAGGTCTCCTCTGGTTTTCATTCCGTGAAGCTATCTACAAAGTTCCAGATGAATCTGTCTTATTTCCTGATGAGTGGGGTGCACATAATTCTGCTTGTGATACAATCTTAGTTAATTATAAAAGGCTAGCTGCAAAGGGAAAACAAAGTTAATTCTGTAGAATATATGCGAGTCTGGTGGTTTTTCTACATGTAGCCTTTCATTGGCCTCACTTGTTTTCTGATGAGACCTCCGCTGTTGTTAGTGTTATTGGGGATGTTCAAGATTGTTGATGATTTCTTCTACCAACTTAAATCTACTATTGAGCCTCTTTAGTCAATTTTTTGTTTCAGTTATACTTTTCATCCACAAAACTGGTTCTTATTTATAATTTTTATTTCTTTATTAATATTATATATTTAATGCAGCATTGTGAGCATGCACTTCTTTTATTTCTTAGACATTGTCTCATTGAATTCTTTGAACATATTTATAATAGCTGTTTCAAAGTCTTTGTCTCCAAATTCTAACATCTGAGGTTCCTGAAAAGTAATTTCTATCACTTATTTTATTTCTCGTATAGGTAACATTTTCCAGGTTATTTACAGGTGTCTTAATATTTGCTAAAGACATTTTGTATAATATGTTGTTGCTACTCTGGACATTGATGCCCCCTATTTCTCACCCCACCCCATCCCAGTCTTTTACGCCATTGCTATTGTTTATTTCATCATTTATTTGTTTAGTATTTACCATGCAGAGTGTGATCTCTGATTTATATGCTTAGATTTGTTTCCCTTGTTTCTATTATTAGACCAATCTAACTAGGAGTTGCTCTTGAGTCAGTGTAAATGTAATATTGGTCAAAGATTATACTTCTGTCTGTTTTCCAGTTAGATTTTCACCCTGTACCATGGGATGTGTGTGTGACTTTGAAAACTGATATTATAGTTCAAGGAAATTTGTTTTCCCCCCCTATGTTCAGCTAAAGACTGGTCATTTGGATGTTCCCTCTCTGATCACTTTGGAGAGGGTACAGCCTTGAGATACATACAGTCTATGGACTGCAAGGAATGTATGTGATTTTATTTTTATTCTGGCTTCCTAGAAGTTGCCTCTGGATCAGAACAGCTTATAGTTCAGCCATGGTATTGAGAGAAGTTGTGGTTAAGCCTCTTGGGCCATGTTCAGGGTTCTCCAGAGAGACAGAATCAATAGGACGTGTTATAAATATATGAGAGGTATTTATTAGGGGAATTAGCTCATATGATTATAAAGAAAAGTCCTACGATAGACCATCTGCCAACTGGATGCTGTTAGTGTGGCTCATTCCAAGTCCAAAGGCCTCATATCAAGGGAAGCTGATAGTGCCCTTGGTGTAAGTCCTGGAACCCAAAAGCTGAAAAGTCCTGAGCTCTGATGTGCGCAGACAGGAGAGAAGAGTGTGAACCAGCTTTAGCAGGCAGAGAGAGAAATTCATCTTTTTTCTCTGTCTTTTGTTCTCTCTGAGCCCTCAATGGATTAGATGGTTCCCATTCACATCAAGGGTGGATCTTTCCTGCTTAGTCCACTGAGGCTCTCATGTTAATCTCTGCTGGAAACACCCTCATGGACACACCTAAAAAGATAACTTTACTAGGTTTCTTGGCATTCCTTAATCTAATCAAGTTGACACCTAGAATTAGCCTTCACAAGTCCACCCCTTGTCAACTTGGTGTCCATACTATATCCTTAGATCATACCTAATTTTCAAATGGTACAAGAGCATAATAGTTTTGCCTAAAATGATACAACCATCCTTCATACAACTGAAAACGCATTCATCCCTTTCCCAGAAGAGGAAGTAAAGTACTTAGATGATATTTACTCTTCTCCCAATATCTCATGACTTAAATGAAAATACAATGAGGTAAAGTTAACAATATTTAAATGTTGGTATAAAGTCAGTAAGTCTCATAATACATGATAAACAATAAGAGGAATAAAACAAAGATAACTGCTTAATATGTGTGCAGTATATATATACATAGAGGCATATTTTTAATACAGCAGAGAGAACAATACAATCCTTGTTTCTGTAACTGGTCACATGGTTGAAGCTGGCATTTGTAACTACCTTCTTCTACTGCCCATTCTGTACTCCCTCTGCCTTCAGCGAGCAACTCAACTGGCCAGGTTCTTTACCTGGCAGAGTGACCAAAACCTTCATCCTGGAAGAGTCTGTGCCATTTTTAGTCTTGCCTGGATTTTGGTTATTGTAATTGTCCATTGACCTTAATCACAGGGCTTTGGCATACGAGATGCCCTAAGAGATCTCCTGTATTCCAGACATAATCTCCCTTACCTCCATTGTGGAGTAGTAGTACAAGGTCCCCTTGGTAGTCTGGGTCAATCACCCCAGCCAGCGCTGTAACTCCTTTCTTAATCTGTTGTCTCAGAGGCATGAGGAGCCCAAAATGGTTAGGTGGCAGCTTTAACCTCCAGTTCAATAGGATCATATTTGTGTCTCCTGATGGAAGCATTCATCCCTCCAGAACCAAGACCTCTAGACCAGCAGACCATAAAGTTGTGGGGACAAGAAGCAAAAATTTTGCTAGGGGATCCCTAGGGGTTATGGTGAGTGGTGCCACTTCCATTTCCACCCTTTGATTCCTAGACCCATGAATCCTGGCTATGGGAGAAACAGTGCCATTTATTGGAGACTGATTTAGAGTATATACAGCCTTCTGGAGAACATTGCCCCAGCACTGCAGGGTATTGTCACCTAACTGGCACTGTAACTGTGACTTCAAAAGACCATTTCACCATTCCATTAGAACAACTGCTTCAAGATGATGGAGAACGTGGAAAGTGGGGGTGTTGCTGATAACAAATGTCTGAAAATGTGAGAGTGGTTTTGGAACTGGGTGTCAAGGAGAGGATGGAAGAGTTTGGAGCGACAAGCTAGAAAAAGACTGGATGCTGGGGGAGTTTAAAAGACAAGAAAACCAGGCAACATTTGGATTGTCTTAGACACGGGTTGTGTGGTGGCAAGCAGAATGCTGATAGAAATTTGGACTGTAAAGACCATTCTAAGGAGGTCTCAGATGTAAATAAGAAGGGATTTATTGGAAACTGGGGCAAAGATCACTTTTGTTCTGAAATGGCAAGGAACTTGGCTGTATACTGTCCATGCCCTAGTACTTTGTGGAAGTTGGAACTTAAGAGTTGTGAACCAGAGAATTTGGTGGAAGAAATTTCTAGGCAGCAAAATATTAAGGTAGCTTCACGGCTTGTAACAGCCTATGCTCAGTTATGGCAGCAAAGGCATGACATAAAGCCAGAATTTAAAAGGGAAGCAGAACATAAAGATTTAGAAAACTTGCAGCCTTGCCATGTGGTAGAGAAGCAGAGAGCATATTTGGAAGGAAAATTCAATGCTACTAAGAAGATTAACACAAAAGAAAGAGATTGTCAAGAGAAGGGGGAAAAGGTCCTGAAGACATTGCAAAAGGCTCTAGGACCAACCCTTCCATTTCACACCTGAAGGCCTAGGGAGCGAGAATGGTCTGGGGGAACAAGCCCACCACAGTCTCATTGCCTAGGGCCACCTCAGGAAGCTACTTCTAGCACCAGCACCCCAGCTACTTTGGCTGCTCCAGCCATAGCTAAATTGGCGCCTGGTGTAGCTGGACCCACAGTTTTGGAAAATACAAGCCAGAAGCCTTGACAGTGTCCACATGGTATTAGGTCTGCAAGCTTGCAGAATGTTGGAGCTCTGAAGGCTTTGGAGCCTCCAACCCCATTTCAAAGGATGTATGGGAAAGTCTGGGGACTTAGAAAGTGCTCTGTCACAGGAGCACACAGACATTTCATGAAAGCAATGCCGAGTGGAGATGTGAGGTCAGAGTTGCAGCAGAGAAACCCCATCAGTGCCATGCCTAGTGGAGCTATGGGCATGGGACTGCCATGTGGACCCCAGACTTGCAGAGCTACTAGAGTGGAACACCAGTCTGGGAGAGCTGAAGTATGACCAGAGATTGTGAAAGCCATAGGAGCGTAGCTGTCCAAGGTCTTGGGAACCCAACCCCCACACCAGTGTGCAGAGGAAGTGGAACATGGAGTCAAGGTATATGATTCACCAGCTTTGAGATTTAATGCCTGTCCTGCTTGGTTTCAGACCTCTTTGGTACCTGTTACCCCTTTCTTTTGGCATATTTCTCCCTTTTGGAATGGGAATATATACCCTATGTTTGTCTCACCATTGGTTTCACAGATGGGACTTTTAACTTTTGACTTTTGAGTTGAAACAAGTTAGGACTTCAGGGATGAAATGAATGTGTTTGCATGTGAAAAGACATGAATTTTGGGGTGTCAGGAGTGGAATGTAGTGTATTGAATTATGTACCCCCCAAAGTCATTGAAGCTTGAATTGTGTCCCCCAAGTATTATATATTAGAAACTTAGCCCACATTGTAACTGTTAAGAGGATGGAAAATCCTATTATGATAATTGAAAGGTGGAGCCTTGAAGAGGTATTTGGATTATAGGACCGTGCAGTATAGAATGGATGAAAAATGGTGGTCAGGTGCATGATTCTGAGGGCTTTAAAAGGAAAGGAGAGTCTGTCTCCCTCTCTGCTCTCTCTGCTTCCATCATCTTGCAATGTGAGACCCCTGGGTCACTGTCGCCACCACCAGATGGACTTTGGATTTCCCAGCCTCAGAAACTGTAAGCAATAAATTTTGTTTTCTTGATAAAATACCCAGTCCTGTGTACTTTGTTATAAGCAACAGAAGTGGACTAATACAGGCCAGTAAAGCTTTATTTCCATTTTTGATCTATCTGTGCATGGCTTGGAGAATGTTTTGAGGTCTTCCCGATATCCTGGTCTCACTGTTTCTGAATAGATGTAGCCTCAGAAGTGAATATAAATGTTCTGATTCTTAGGCTTGACTATGATCCCAGGAGGGCTCTTGGCTATTTCTTTCCTTGGTTTTCTCTGCTAAACTTCTGGTTGTTTTGCTCTTTCACTTGTTGTTATCAGTATCATGGACCTACTAATACCTTCTTCATTGCCCTCCTGATCTTACTTTTCTAAGACTCCCCAAATGACCTCCAGTTTTTGAATGGGCTGATATCCATATAAGAAAGACACTTTTCAGGCTTTCTTGCAAATAGATATAGCTATGTGACTAAGTTGAAACCAAAGAAATGAGGACATCAATGTGTAAAATTTAAAAATTTTACCTTGTTGTCTCTTTTTCCTCCATCCAGCTACTATTTACATGGCTATAATGCATATAACTATATCAAATAACATGAGACAAGGACTGCACTCCAGGGATAGGGAAATAAAAATCCATAAACATTTTGAGTCCCAAAGAAGTTAAATACCCTGAGATGCTTACATTATACCTTTCATGTGACAGATTAGTATACACCTTTTCTGTTTTACATTGTTTTATTTAACCATGTACTTATTTATTTATTTATTTATTTATTTTGTCCTTTTTGAGACCGGCCATACCATGCTCAGCCAGTGAACACTGTGAGCGCACTGGTCATCCCTATATAGGATCGGAACCCGTGGTGGGAGCGCTGCTGCACTCCCAGCGTTGCACTCTCCCGAGTGCGACACGGGCTCGGCCCTAACCATGTACTTTAAATTCCAGATAATGCCAATCAGATATTCTCTTCTCAATCAATCTGACTTATACATTTACTTCTTATGTGTGCTTATATATGCAGAAAGCTTAATGTGCATGACTGTCTAATAGCACCCATATCCATATGGTTTTAAACCTCACAATTTTTCTAAGTTAACTTAGATTCCTACAGATCACACTTGTGTGTCTGTTAGCCTCACAACATTTTTATTTTAATTACTTGTAAACATGTTTATCGCTCATATTCTCCCCTTTGTTCCAACTAACTAATACAATCCTTGAATCTCATTCACTTTTGGGTGATCACTGAAACCAGCACTCAGCCAGGCCTTGAATACTTACTAATAGAGTTACGGATTTATTAATAAGTAAACTTTATTGAACCAATGTTAAGAGAAGAGCAAAGTGCTTATGATAAATAAAAGTACAAAATAAGTCATGTTCTAAAAAAACTGTAGTCTATTTGGACAAAAGAAGACATATTTATACTAAGAAAATATAAAGAATGCTGTATCTAAGTAAAGGCATAGGGGTAGGCAGGGATGTTCTCATATGAGACCCAAGAGAATTTTTGAAGAATGTCTAGGGCTAGAAAAGGAAAGCAGAGGGCTAGGGAGAAATTGGTAAAGGGCCACAAAAAAAAAATGCTTATATTGTATAATCATAAAACCAATTAAAAATTAATAAAATAAGCTCAGAGTGCCCAAAATGAATAAATACATAAACTCAGGGTGAAAAAAAAAAAAAAAAAAAAAAAAAGGAAGGAAAGAAAATCAGAGTGGAGTAACATTAAAAGGAGACAATTTTTGTAGTACTTATTTATTTGAGAATAATAGAATTAGTATTAAGTTTGTCATCCTGAAATTCCCCATCCCCATTTTTTCCCCTCCTCCCCCATTTGAAAAGTAGAATATAGGATTCGGACACTCATCTTCTTGGTCTTGCAGGTGGATATATACGAGGGGTCCTTAAACAGTTCATGGAAGGATTCCTATAATCTTTTAATTCAATTTTTCTAACAACCTTTTGAAGTACTTTCATATTTTAGTTGATTTTATTTCTACAGATTTGAAAACTCATTCAAATGGAATATTAAGCAGCACTAATGGACTCCAGGTAAAAGGTTGGATTTTTCTGCTGATGCTGGCACAGAAGATGCATTACCTACCCATTTAGCATTCCCATTGAGGCCCCTATGGATGTACTTATATTTCCAGGTATGGTTCACAATTATTGTTATAGAAATTTTTGAGAATGCACAAAAACTCATAATTAACACACAGTCTATTACAAAGTATACTTTCTCCTCTGCAAATCCATTTTACATTATTATGACTACATGGTGAATACTATTAAAATTCTATAAGATAAGCTTATCTCTACCTAAGATTAGAAATAATGTTGTCACAGCTAAGAAAAAAATCTCAAGGTAACTTGGCTCCAAACTTTGTAATGTAGAGATTAATATTCTCCTTATTGATTTCTCATACTTTACGTTTTATTATTTAAAATTTAGTAAGTTGCAATTTAACATCAATATCATGTTATTTTCATCATATCACTAGCCTCACACATTTTATGTAGATCCTGCACCAGGATTGATTTACGTCCTTGTAAACCAGGCAAAAAAATTATATATTTTAATCCAAGATACTTATGCTCAAAGAACCTAAGCTTTTTCTATTTGGCCAATGCAAGCCAAAAAATGTATTAATATTTTGTTCATGTGGCTCGAAAGCAAAGATTAATTAGACAGCTCACCTATTCTAGTCTAATTTAACATTATAATTTATTGTAGTAAAAGTGACATCCAGCTTGCTATAGGAATAGCTTTTTATTGACATTATTTTAGTATTGGACTAGAAAAAACAGGCAACTTATTTACTTTAAAACTCCAGAAATGTTTAACAAATAAATAAATAATTCTAACAAGCATCAGTACATGCTCTGTAACACATACACATTTAAAAAAATTAAAAAGTGCAGAGAGGTGTAAAATAAAGGTAAAGGTTTTCTTATCCCTCATTCCAAACATTTTTTCTTCCAAATCATTCTTAGTTGTTAATATATATTTTATCCTAGTATTCTATCAGAATACCAGCACATATGCATTATCTATCTAGCTATATGTTTGTTAATTTCATGTGTCAACTTAACTGGGTCATGTGGTACCCACATATTTTATTAAACATTATTGTGGGTGTGTCTTGAAGAAATTCACATTTGAATCCATAGAGTGTGTAAAGCGAATTTCTCTACCCAGTGTCGGTGGGCCTCATCCAATTCTCTGGAGGCCTAAATAGAGCAAAAAGGTGAAGTAAAGGAGACTTTACTCCCTCTACCTGACTGCCTTTGAGTTGAGATATCAGTCTTCTTCTGTACTTATTATACAATTAGATATGTCTAATTGTATAATAATCATGTG
>NW_007746935.1:0-323 GCF_000696425.1 Galeopterus variegatus | reverse complement strand
CGATTATTTCGGTATGATTATTTTTCCTAGATCGATTAGTTGGGTCTGATTATTTTTCCTATACCGATTAGTTGGGTCTGATTAGTGTTCCTAGATCGATTAGTTGGGTCTGATTATTTTTCCTAGACCGATTAGTTGGGTCTGATTAGTGTTCCTAGATCGATTAGTTGGGTCTGATTATTTTTCCTAGACCGATTAGTTGGGTCAGATTAGTTTTCCTAGATCGACTAGTTGGGTCTGATTACTTTTCCTAGATCGATTTGTTGGGTCTGATTAGTTTTAGTAGATCGATTAGTTGGGTCTGATTAGTATTCCTCCATCGA
>NW_007746934.1:12432-12867 GCF_000696425.1 Galeopterus variegatus | reverse complement strand
TTATTCCCACTAAAAAGTGATTAATCCTGAAAATATTGGTCACCGTAAGTCAAAAAATAACCCAGCACACTGTAATGTCTTGAGGTGTCAAACTCTTAGTGTGCATAAATTCTTTAGAGTATTAGAGTCTCACTGAGGAAGTGGATGAATATCAGAATGGCCCTTCCTCTTCCCTATTCCCTGCCCTCCCATCCCTTGAATAAAGCACGATGGCCACTAAAAAAGGCAGCTACAGAGAGACAGAGAGCCAAAGCAGATGCTGGCCAAGGAGACAAGCACTGAGCCAGGACTGCAAAGTTTTCAGGGTCATGAAGAAAGCTGGCCAAGGAGGCAGCTTATGTGATTGGGAGATTGGTTACATGCATGGGAGTTGAGCAAATAAGTAAATACATTTTACTTATAAATATGTTTTTATTTATATATTTAGGGTGAGAG
>NW_007746934.1:8354-10384 GCF_000696425.1 Galeopterus variegatus | reverse complement strand
GGCAAAATTAAACTGTAATAATGGGAGTCAGATGGTAGTTACCTTTGTGGAAGGAGGATAGACTAATGACCAAGAGGTGTGCTTCTAGAGATGCTGGTAATGTTTTATTTTTTTTTATTTATTTTTTTTTAAAGATGACCGGTAAGGGGATCTCAACCCTTGGCTTGGTGTTGTCAGCACCACGCTCAGCCAGTGAGCAAACCGGCCATCCCTATATAGGATCCGAACCCGTGGCCTTGGTGTTATCAGCACCACACTCTACCGCGAGAGCCACGGGCCGGCCTGGTAATGTTTTAGATCCTGATCTAGATCATGATTACATGAAGGATTCATTTCATAAAATTGTATCAAGCTGTATACTTTCAGTGTGTGCACTCCTGTATATACATACTATACTTTAAAAAAAGATTTTAAGCTGAGCACATGGAGTAGGAACCAGCAAATGCCGTGGCTGTGCCCTTTAGATGGAGTTGCATGGAGGCGGCAAGGGAGAAGAGGGCCTTGGTGGCCCCCAGGCCAGCAAGACCAAGGAACCCACATAGGAGCAAGGAGCCATGATAACTGAAAAAAAGGAGCCCCTCCAAGGCCAGTGAGTCATCGCAAGGGACTGGTGCACAGCCCGCCCCATGAGAAGTGTTTGCAGCACAGGTGGTGGGGGAGACAGGTCCACTGGCGGAACACTGGGGCACAGCAAGGACAGCTGATCCGCCTCCCAATCAGCATTGGACCACTCAGAGGAGACTGGTCAGGAATATAGAATTGCATGGGGTGCAGTATGATGAAAAGACTCAGGCCCAGATCAGAGTTTCTACACAACCCAGGTGCACCAGGTCTCTGGAGAGACAGAAGTACCTATAAAGTCAACCCTTAAAACATGAGCTGCACAAAAAGCCTTCCCTAGGGAAGCAGTAGCAAAGCAACAATTTAGCTCAACCACACACCTCAAGTACTGGTCCACACAGGAAGTTCCCCTAGTTTAGAAGTAAGCAAAGCACAAAACATTGCTTCTGGCCCAGGCACACTGCCAGCACCTTGGGCCTGCCCAGGGCCCTGAGGCATGAAGCTGGGGACCGGACCCCCCACACACAACCAAGCACACTGCCAGCACCTTGGGGCCTGCCCAGGGTCCTGAGGCATGGATCGGAGACCAGAACCCCTCCCACAATGAGGCACACTGCCAGCGCCAAGCAGCATGCCAAAAACACCTCCATGTAGGTGGCCCGCCAGAGCCACCACAACCACAGCTGCTGCAAAAGCAGGTAGATGCCACAATCACCACACAGATGGTCCACCAGCCACTGGAATGCATTGACACAAGGAGAGTCACCAGCAGAGACCAAAGAAAAGAAGAGGATGTCTCTCTCCACAAAGCCCACTCCAGAGTGACAGATGAAGCATCTGCTCTACATAACGTTGGAGGACCTGATCACACCTCTCAGCATTGGACAGACTATCTAGGCAACAAATCAACAGAATAACCACTACTCTTTCAGAAGGAGAGAAGAAATCTAGGGTAATTAGAGAGGTGAGGGGATAAGGAGAGGGGAATGGGGAGAGATTGGACAAGGGGCATAAAGAATAAGTATGATTTATAACAATATATATGCTAGTAATATTGATTTGATCAACATATCTCAATGTTGAACCCCCAAAATATGTATAATCAATTCTGATTCAATAAAAAAATTTTTAAATAAAAATAAATGAAAAAGGATTTTACATTAAAAAAATTAACTCACTCCCAAAAAAGTATTAGTATTGGCTTTATTTGATAACTTTTTATTTTGATATAATTTCAAACTTACAGAAAAGTTACAAGAATCATACAAAGCACTCCTGTATACTTTTTCCCAAAATTCACCAATTGTTTACATTTGCCCCATTTGCTTTATCATTCTCTCTGTGAGTGTATACATTTTTCCTGAATCATTTGAGAATAAGTTGCAAACATCATGCCTCTTTGCCCCTGAATACTCCAATGTGCATTTTCTATGAACAAGGACATTATTATTGATGGAGTTTGGATGTGT
>NW_007746934.1:6340-7036 GCF_000696425.1 Galeopterus variegatus | reverse complement strand
AAAAAAAAAAAAAACCCATTAGTACAATACTGATGTTCTAATACAAATTTCTAATCTACAGTCCATAGTTAAATTTCATCAGTTGTTCCAACAATGTCCTTTTTTCTTTTTTTAGTCATTTCTAATTCCGGGATTACATATTACATTTAGTTGTCATATCACTTCAAATCAGGAACAGTTAATGTCTTTCATGACTTTGACTTTTTTGAAGACCACTGGCCAGTTATTTGTAGACTATCCCTCAATTTGAATTTGTCTGTATTTCCTCATAATTAGATTCAAATTCCCACACTAATTTTAGCTCCCATTGATGATTCTTTCCTGAAGCAATTATTAATATGGTGGTTCTCAAATGGCAATTTTCTAATTCCATCATTCCTTCTACATTTATTACATTAATTTGTTGGCATTCTGCTGTAAGGAGAACCTTTTCCCTTCTCTGTTTTTAAGTTACTATTCACTCATTTCTGTGCAGCAGTATGGACTCATAGATTCCTATTTTAGTCAGTGGGTTATTATGTGTTAACTATCATTATTAATTTTGAGGCTCAAATTGTCCTAGGATTGGCTAGTGGGAGATCCGGGATGCATTCTTGCCCTGACTTACTCATTACTAGCCAAGTTACCTTGTATCCTGAAATTGCCTTGTACTAGAGTAAAAATAGATTGTGCATTTAAACCACACAATGTACCCAA
>NW_007746934.1:3480-4843 GCF_000696425.1 Galeopterus variegatus | reverse complement strand
TAATCTTTTCTTATTCTTATCCAGTCTCAAAGGATGATGACATTTTTTAAGTAAGCCCTTCTTATTTATGGAAAGAATTTGTTTCATACAATAATGAACTCTATTTTCTGCATCTTAAAAACAAAATCTCCAAGAAGCATTCTACCTTCCAAAATCTAGATCATGTTAAATAACTCCTACATTTAAGAAGAGAGAAAAGCTTATCAAATGAAGTGGAGTGTTTTCTTTTCTTATAGAGAGCACTTAGTGGCAATAAATACCTCCAGAACTCTAAAAGTTTGACAAATAAAATCAACACATGCCATTAGGAAATAAAAGGTAAAAAGTCAGAAGAGAGAGCTTGACTGTAGCCTGAACAAAGGAATTAGTATATCTAAGAGGTAATAAACTGGAAGTTTAAAACTTGGAAAAATAAAGGAGGTTGGAAAGGCAAGATTTATCAAGATTTATCAGGATTGTTTAGGGGAGAGACTATCTAAGGAGCATCAGGGGGAATATTCATTCTATTGTATAGAATGAGGTGTTGTTCTCCCCTCCCCCCAAAAAAACATTAATTTCTGACAAGACTGGTTACTTTAACCAGCCTCTAACACAATCAAATATCTAGATCTCCCAAGCTAAGGATTGACCCCTAGTTGATTTTAAAATCATTGGACAAAATCATACAAAGCTTACCTGAGCAGCAATCAGATTTTGGTGACACCACTATTTCTTCATGCCCTGTCAAACTGCGACAGGTATATTGGAAATTAAGCTCGGTGTATACACTCATCCAAATTGTTTTGAAAAGTTAAAAAAGATGGGAAGAAAATTATATGCCATACCATGAAAACCAAAAGAGGAGAGTTTTAGAAAAGTAGTCATCAGTGTCAAATACCATACAGAAATCTAAGAGAACGAGGACTGAGAAAAACCCACTGTGCCTTGTTATTATGAGGCCAAGATTGCCTTCCGTGTTCAATTTGAGTGACAAGAACAGGGGCTGAGGGAACAGCAGAAGTCAAGAGAGCAGAACAAGGAGGGACTGCACATTGAGAAAATGGAGTTCTGTCCTTAAATATGTCACAATAAAAGGATGAGAAAAATAGGATAAAAATTGCAGCAAGGTCAAATGAAGATTTTTAAGTTTGGGGTTTTATTTTGTTTTGTTTTCAGAAAGAGGAAAGGATGATTATGTCTTCAGGCAGAGGAGAGAAGAGGAAATTAAAGGTGCTTAAGCGAGACCAAAAGGAGATAATTAAGAGAGAAAATCTTTGATTCTAGATGCTATAGCACCCACAAGGGAGAAAACAAAGAGGATTTGAGGGCTCTGGATAGTTTAAACTTGAAAAGAGGAAGTTCAGTTCATCATCTGGGATGTAGG
>NW_007746934.1:0-887 GCF_000696425.1 Galeopterus variegatus | reverse complement strand
ATACTCTGGTATCACAGCACACAGCTCTCAGGATCGCGCTGTTTCCTGATGCGGGCGTTCGAGACCCGTCGCCATCTTTCTTCAAGCTTTTCTGTAGGCAGAAGTCCAGGCACTGCAAGCCTGAGTTCTTTGCTCAGAGTCTTGCAGGCTCAAGTCCATGAGAGGCTTTCAAGAGAGGTGATGGATGCCCAAGAGAATCTTGAAACGTTGCCTAGTTTCTGAGACTAGGAAGCCCGAAGTCCATCAGTGACCCAGGGGTCTCACATTGCAAGATGGTGGAAGCAGAGAGAGCAGAGCCACAGAACCAATTTATTGAAGACAGTCCTATCTCCACAGTTCTGCTATGCTACTTTTGTCTTAAAGAAAGTGCCCTCATAAGTGTGAGTTTGTTTCTGGACTCTATTAGAAGCCATTTGTCTATTTGTCTACACTTGCACCAGTTTTAGACTAGTATAATTTTTGTAATAAGTCCTGACATCTGGTAGGGAAGAGTTTCTTAAGAGTCTTGGCTATTCTTGGTTCTTTGCATTTCCATATAAATTATGATGAGTTTGTCAAGTTCCCAAAAAGTACCTGCTGGGATTTTGATTGATGTTGTATTGGATCTATATATTAGTTTGAGGAGAGCACTTTTTAAAAAAACTATTATCTGTTCATCTGATGGCATCATCTGGGTAGGATCTGGACAAGTGCCTGCCTTCCAGGCTTTGCTACATTTCACATTCTGGGGGAGAAGCAGCTGACTGAGAGAGACTCAACCTTCAGAACTTTGATGAGAACACAGTGGAGACGCCTCCCACTTCTGCAGGAGACATTTCTCAAGGGCAGAAAGTCCCTGGCAAGATTCTGGAATTCTAGGATGAAGACAAATGGAGTCTGGGTGAAGC
>NW_007746933.1:12461-13893 GCF_000696425.1 Galeopterus variegatus | reverse complement strand
GTGTGATCTTTATCTAGGGGGGTGAGCCTCGATAAAATTCACAGGAGACCTATAAACTTTTTAAAAGATCTGTATTGTCTAAATCACCACCCGCTTGCACTGAAACAGGAGAGAGAGCACAAGAGGAAAGAGGACTTCACACTCTCAAACTTCCACTGGCAGGAAGTAAGCTGAGAAACCTACACTACTGCACACACCAACTAGCTTTCATGGAAGGGGAGAATGTCTCAGAGGGTGGAGCCAAGAGCCATTGTGAATTGTTCCTGGGAAGGAGCAATTCTGAGTCCTGAACAAAGAACTCCCAACATTTGCCCTGCTAAATTTCAGAATTGCTATGAGCCAGGGAATCTTGTACATTACACCTTTTTCCCTCTTTTTGAATAGTAATATTTTTAGTGACTGTCCTCTGCCTTTCCACTATTGTATGTCAGGTGTGTATATAGTGGGGAAGGGATGACTTTCCTCTTTAGTTTACATGTCTTTGGATCAAGAGGAACTATACTCAAGGATCACACTTAAGGAACTTTACTCAAGAAGACTCACCTGCAACTAGGCTTGATTTAGAAGATACTATTCTTGACTTTGAGCAGATGCTGTAATAGAATGGTATGTTGAGGGGTATTTGGAGGTGGTGAGTGTGTTTTGCAGTGGAAGGGACATGTATCAGTGGGGAGCCATAAGATGGATGATGGTCATTTGCCCCCAAAATAGTCCCCAATGACTCTCACTTCCTGTTATTTGTGCCTTATGTAACCCCCCTCCCCCACGTTGAATAGGGCATTATGGAAATTAGGGAGTGTCAATGCTACTGAGGGTAGGTCATAAAAGATATTGAGATCTTTATCTCAGTCTTTATTACTCACTCTGGGAAGCCAGTGTCACATGACCAGCCCTATGGGAGGCCCCCTGGCACGGAACTGATGTCTCCTGCCAACCGACAGCATGGACCTGCCAGCTTGTACAGGTGAGTCATCTGGGGATGGATCCTCCAGCTCCAGGCATGTTCTCTCGTAGCACTGGCTNTGTTTTTCAGGTAGACAAGATTAGTGGAAAACATTTCAGACAGAGAGAAGAAAATGCACGATGCTTCAGGATTATAGACAGACCTCCGTACTGGGTTGTCAGAAGGTGACAGTTCTCAGTCGAGTACTGCCATAACAGAAGCCTGACAGGTGCACAAGGCTGTGGAGCCAGGCTGTGAGAAGAAGCCAGAGAGATGCTGAGCAGAGCGTCAGTGAAAGCTTGGAGATCCTTGAAGAGTGTTTTATGAAATCCTGATGACCTTAAGAAGAAGGCTGTGAGTGAGAGCTTGAAGGAAAGTGAAGAAAATTTAATTTGAAACGAGCGAAAAAAGATCTTTGTTATACTGTGTAGTGGTAGATTGTTTAGCCACAACGTCACCTGCAATAATGAGAAAAGTAGGAAAGTTACC
>NW_007746933.1:8877-11308 GCF_000696425.1 Galeopterus variegatus | reverse complement strand
GGTTTAGAAGATACTATTCTTGACTTTGAGCAGATGCTGTAATAGAATGGTATGTTGAGGGGTATTTGGAGGTGGTGAGTGTGTTTTGCAGGGGGAGGGACATGTATCAGTGGGGAGCCATAGGATGGATGATGGTCATTAGCCCCCAAAATAGTCCCCAGTGACTCTCACTTCCTGTTATTTGTGCCTTATGTAACCCCCCTCCCCCACGTTGAATAGGGCATTGTGGAAATTAAGGAGCATCAATGCTACTGAGGGTAGGTCATAAAAGATATTGAGATCTTTACCCAAGTCTTTATTACTTGCTCCGAGAATCCAGTGTCACATGACCAGCCCTATGGGAGGCCCCCTGGTACAGAACTGATGTCTCCTGCCAATGGACAGCATGGACCTGCCAGCTTGTGCAGGTGAGTCATCTGGGGATCGATCCTCCAGCTCCAGGCATGTTCTCTCATAGCACTGGCTGTGATCAGGAGATGTAACACCACAAGTGGTCTGGACCCTTTCTTAGAGCCTGAATGTTCTAAAGGCATTCAAATCCAACTTTTTAGCAACGGTGGTGTCCAAAAAGATAAACATTTATAGGCCAACTTTGGCCAAAGTGGCCATATTATGACCCTGCTGGAGGCCTAGGAAATAGTTCCTGTGTCTTTAGAGAGGGGTGGGGGCTGATGTGTTGGCACTCTCTGTGTGGGTGTCCTTGAGTACAGGTGGCACTAAGTGAATGGAGCAGGCACTTGCTATTTCTCTCTCCTCCCACCCTACCCTCTAATGAAAATTCATCCTCAGTGTCTACAACATTGTGGGGGAGGTTGATTATACTAGAGCTACATTCTCTCTGTTTACAAAGAAAATAAGCATTTTCAGCATTACGTGAAACAAGTGGATAATTTAGAGTCACGAACCATGCAAGAAAGGGAGTTGGTGACAGATGAACCTGAAGTGAATTGAAGCGTGATGAATAATTGCTAAAGAAGCAGAATGGAACTGCCTCCAAAGGTCTTTCCAAGAGCAAATTCACAGTATTGGGTGAGTCCCAATGCAGACTTTGATAGTTGTGATCAAATGAATTACAAGCTTTTGGGCATTACCAACCTCTGAAGTCCAGGTTATTTAGATTAAATTATCTTCTAAATGTACACTTACTTCCCTCTCCAGGTACTGAAAACCACAAAGCATGGCAGTTTAGAATTATACGTACCTAGTGTGAACAACTATTCTTAAGTAATACCTATTCGTAGACAATGCCTAAATTTATTAGAAGAGGTCTGTTGTTCCCAGTCCATATATCTGCTATGTTAATGTCAGTAGAATACATTTAACTTTGAGCTAGAGAGAAATGAGAGTAACGGATTCATTAGGAAGGCCAAGAAAAGAGAAGGTTCTATTTGAAATGGTTATGCGGGAAACAAAAATTTTAAAAAGAGATTAAACTTTGGAAACAGTATATGCTTTGATAGAAGGAAAAAGCACTGCTTATTACTTCATTCTTTTCATGGTTAACATTCACTCAAATTTTACAATAGTCTACAAAAAAATAAAATACCTAGGAATAATTATCTAACCAAAGAGGTGAAAGATCTCTACAATGAGAACTACAAACCACTTCTGAAAGAAATCAAAGAAGACACTAAGAGATGGAAAGACATTCCTTGTTTGTGGATTGTAAGAAACAATGTAGTAAAAATGTCCATACTTCCCAAAGCCATCTACAGATTCAATGTGATTCCCATCAAAATACCAATGACATTCTTCACAGAAATAGAAAAAGCAACCCTAACATTCATATGGAACAACAAAAGACCCGAATAGCCAAAGCAATCCTGAGCAAAAAAGTAAAGCTGGAGGCATTACACTTCTTGACTTCAAACTATATTACAAATCTGTAGTAACAAAAACAGCATGATATTGGCATAGAAACAGACACATGGACCAATGGTACAGAATAGAGAACTCAGAAATCAGCTGACATATTTACAGCCAACTGATCTTTTGACAAAGGCACCAAGAACATACATCAGGGAAAGACTGCCTCTTCAATAAATGGTGCCAGGAAAAGTGGATATCCGTTTGTAGAAGAATGAAACTTAATCTATACCTTTCACCATATACCAAAATCAACTCAAAATGGATTAGATACCTAAATATAAGCCCTGAAACTTTAAAATACCTAAAGTTTTAGGAGAAATGCTCCAGGATTTAGGACTGGGCAATGACTTTATGAATAACACCCCAAAAGCGCCGGCAACAAAAGAGAAAAATAAACAAATGGGATTGTATCAAACTAAAAAGCTTCTGCACAGCAAAGGAAATAATCATTAGCATGAAAAGACATCCTACAGAATGGGAGAAAATATTTGCAAAAATTGCATCTGACAAGGGATTAATATCCAGAATATACAAAGAGCTCAGACAACTTTACAGCAAAAAA
>NW_007746933.1:4624-8530 GCF_000696425.1 Galeopterus variegatus | reverse complement strand
ATAGAAAACTCAGAAATCAGCCAACATGTTTACAGCCGACTGATCTTTGACAAAGACACCAAGAACATACATCAGGGAAAGACTGCCCCTTCAATAAATGGTGCCAGGAAAAGTGGACATCCATTTCTGGAAGAATGAAACTTGATCCAGACCTTTCCCCATATACCAAAATCAACTCAAAATGGATTAGAGACCTAAATATAAGCCCTGAAACTTTAAAACACCTAAAGTTTTAGGAGAAATGCTCCAGGATTTAGGACTGGGCAATGACTTTATGAATAACACCCCAAAAGCACCAGCAACAAAAGAGAAAAATAAACAAATGGGATTGTATCAAACTAAAAAGCTTCTGCACAGCAAAGGAAACAATCAATAGCATGAAAAGACATCCTACAGAATGGGAGAAAATATTTGCAAAATATGCATCTGACAAGGGATTAATATCCAGAATATACAAAGAGCTCAGACAACTTTACAGCAAAAAAAGCAAGTAATCAAATTAAAAAATGGGCAAAGGAGCTAAATAGACATTTCCCAAAGGATGTCATACAAATGGCCAACAGGTATATGAAAAAATGCTCAACATCACTAATTATCAGGGAAATGCAAATCAAAACCACTTTGAGATATCACATCACCCTAGTCAGACTGGCTATTATAAAAAAGAGAATAACAAATGCTGGTGAAGATGTGAGGAGAGAGGAGCCCTCCTACACTGTTGGTGTAAATTAGCACAGCCATTATGAAAAACAGTATGGAGGTTCCTTGAACAACTACAGACAGGACTTCCATATGGTCCAGGAATCCCGCTCCTGAAGATATATCCAGAGGATTGGAAAACATCAAATCAAAGGGATACCTGCACTCCCATGTTTATTGCAGCTCTATTATTTTCAATAGCTAGGCAATGGAACCAACTTAAATGTCCATAGATGGATAACTGGATAAGGAAATTGTGGTGTATATATGCAATGGAATACTACTCAGCCACAAAAAAGAATGGAATTCTACCATTTGCAACAACATGAATGAACCTGGAGAAAATTATGCTAAGTGAAACAACCCAGGTACAGAAAGAAAAATACCACATGTTTTCACTCATAGCGGGGAGCTGAATTCATAAATAAACAAATGAACAATAAAGAGAGACAGAGAGAATGAAAGAAAGAAAAAACAGTCACAGTAATATGTTGAACTTTTAGAAAACTAGAAGTGGAAAAGGGGAGGGGAGTGGATAGGAAGGGGGTGCTAATGAGGAATTGGTCAATGGACACAAGAATGATTGCATATTGGAATGATGAATAAGCTAACATCCTGATCTACCCACCACACGTTCTACATAATTATTGCAAATCAACATTGCACCCCACATGTACGTGTAATAAAATAAATAAATAAATAATTATTTTAGCTATGATTTTGTCTTCCAGAAAGATAGCCAAAACTGCACTTATTTACATATTTTTTGGCATCAGTTCAGGTCCTCCAGGAAGCAGACACCATGATGGAATTAGGAGTGCAAGAGGCTTATTGGGGGAACACCTGTGAGAGATAAAGGGGAGGGGGGTAGGGGCAGGCAGGTGGGGAGGGTATAGAGATCCCACTGTGTGCCTGGCATCTGTGAAAAGAGAGGGGAGGGGAAGAATGATTAAGGTGGGAGAGCCGAAGACTGCAGTGCCCCTCCCACCGAGTCTTAGTGAGGGCGATGGGCTGCCCACAGCAAAGGTTGTTCATTGCAGCGATCCTGCCTTGGGCAGACATGGCCCAGCCCCAGTATCCACACTGCTCAGTACTGGCTTGGAGCAGCCTGGGAAGCGTGTGGATCCGAAGGTTGGGGGATCTGAAGCTGTCAGCTCACCACAGTCTTTGCAGCAGTTCCTCTCTTGAAGGCCGATCTGAGCAGTACACCTCTGTGGCTATTGTAGTACCACACCATTATGTGTTAACTGCCATAGTACTTAGGCCACTATAACAAAATTCCATAGTATGGGTGGTTCATAAACAACAAAAATCTGTTTCACATAGTCCTGGAGGCTGGGAAGTCCAGGATGCAGGCAGATTCAGTGGCTGCTGAGGGTCTACTTCCTGGCCTGCAGATGGTGACTTCTTGCTTGTCCTCACATGATGGAAGGGGCAAGGGGTCTCTCTTGGGCCTCTTTTATAAGAGCACTGATCCCAAGGTGACTTAATCACCTCCTGAAGTCTTCAGTTCCTAATTCCATCATCCTGAGGATTTCAACATATGAAGTTTGCAACCACTTTTTGAATTCTAGCAACTTTGTCCTTTCTCATGCATTTTTGCTAATATTGGTCTTTATGGTCCTATACTAAGGCCTGAGAGTTTTAGCAAATATTTCACTAAACCTCATTCACTTTTTGCTGTGTAATTGGCATCTATACCCAAATTGCTCTGCTCATTTGGGCCCTCTGTTTCCATGAGATGTGTGACTTAAGGAAATCTAAGAACTGTGATTGATCTCTGTGGATCCCACAGTGGAGACTGTGCACAATATGTGCTATTTCTGATATACTTTTTGCTAGAGTCCTTCTTAAACCTTTCCCTCAAGGTGTGTCGCACACTGTTTACCAAGTCAGTTTATCCTCATCTCTACGACAAGGACAGTTTTTAGGAAGTGCGCTCCCCACCTCCAGCCTGTCTGGGAGACGTGGTGGGGCAGGAGAGGGATGTGGCTTGAGTACAAAAAAGAGTGACAGCTTTTCTGCTCACAAGCCACTTCTCTTCCCTAAGATGATGATATCAACATTCCACTTCTAATGTGATCCTTTCATGAGGAGACATCTGAGACCTCACAGACTCAGCTCTAAATCCAAGCACACCAGCAGGCCCGCATGTCTGAGGGGCTGCCCAGCCTGCAGACACCTGCAGTGTTTCATCTGCTTCTAGAACGTGGTGAGTCAGTCAACTCAGACAGCAAGGGGTGACAGGTTGCTGTGAAGTGACTCCTTGGCTTTGCTCACTTCTTCGTCTTAGGGCCCATCAGGACAGGGTATTTTGACCCTGAGAGGGAAGAATTGTGAAGAGGCACAGGAAGGCAGTTTTAAAATTGAAAAATAAAAAAGATGTATATTATGGGTAGTTTGAAGAAGAAAGATGAAAGAAAGTGACTTGGGGATGACTGCTTTGAAAAAGCCCCACCCCAGTGTTTAAAATGTCATTTCATTCCACTTAAGCCAGGCCTTCCATTTAGCCCAGGGTCAAATCTGGATAAACCTATTGATGTAGATCCTTTGCTGAAGGTTTTCTCCACATAACTTGGCTACTCCCATCTGCAGAGATAAAGATGCTTTCCAAAGATGAAAATTCTTGAGTTAAAATAAATTGCTGTGAACCTCAGGATGATTAGTGTCCTTATAATTGTCATTGGAAAGAATACCGCTAATAAAAAAATACCTTTGAGACCTGATTCCAAAAGGCAGATGGTAATTCTGTTTTGGAATGCAGAATCATGAAATTAGTGCTGCTACTGTTAGTTTTTATCCGTATCATTCCGAAATTGCCTATTAGGCAGGAATCATATTTACCCGTTCTCTCCACTTCATGAGAGAAATTGCTTGTCAAAGATTGTGTCGGACTGGTGCTCAGGGCAAATGTTTACTATTGTAACAATTCTGTCAAAAGCAAATTTGAGGCCTGACAGCACATTCACTGAAAAATTGCTGGTGGACATCTGCTCAGTACAGGGCTGGGAGTGTGGACTAAAGTTTGCTCAGACACTCAGGTAATAGAAACCTGATCTAATGCTATTTCCATAAGGGGCAGCACTTGAGAGTCCTTGTTCTGATTATGACCTCAGGCAGCCACTTAGCACGCTTCTGAGTTGCCCATCTAGCATTAAAAAATACACTATTTCTATTATTTAACAAAGGAGATTCTGCAGTAAAAAA
>NW_007746933.1:2078-3305 GCF_000696425.1 Galeopterus variegatus | reverse complement strand
AATAAAATATAACAAAACTTCAAGGTAGTTTAAAAATCTAATCATTGCCACTGATGGCTATTTGGTCAATTTGCAAGATAGTTGCACATAGTTTTTAAAACCTTTCTGGATATCCTCCTTTAAGTTGGTATCTCTAGGTCCTTTCTATTTTAATTCCATTCCGTTTTACAAGTCTTAATAGTTCACAGTACCAAATATGAATAAAACTGAAGAAATGTTATAACTTGCTTTCCTTATTTATGTATACTTGAGGGTTGTGATAAGGTTGTCATGGTGACAATTCATATTCCCTAAAACTCTTGTGTTACTATGAGGTGTTTTGTCAAGAGCTTGGTTTGTTTGGTAAATACTCATAGAGTATTCAGAAAGTGGCCTGGTTGATGATACGAACATTCTATGAATAGATAAGAAGAGTCAAGTGTTTAGTTGTTGAGAATAAGATAGAAAATACATAAACNTTGGCACTTTGGTGGAATGGTACATATTTAAAGACTGGTATTTTGGAACTGTGCAAACCACGTAAGTGTTTTTTCTAGAAGTTATTTCTGTTGCCTTCTTTACTTGCAAGTTGACTGTAAATGTCATAAAGTTTATGCCTTATATAAATTGCTTTAATTATGTTGGGTTTATGTAACTTCTTTGTGTTTGGATAGGCTAAACGTATGCACAAAATTTTTCTATAAACTCTAGAATCTTGTTGAATGTCATAGTAAACAAATACAACCATATTTAAATGAAAATATTTATTCTTACTGGTTTTACTTAAGTCTAGATCACCAAGATCATTGTCTTTGCATGATGATACTTCATTTTGGAAATTAAGTGGGAAGAACAGGCCAGTATTCTTGTCAAAGCAATCCCAGATGGCAAGTATAGTGCTTAGGCTTCCAGTTTACCAACAGAAGAATCCTGCCTACCCTCTCCTTTTTCCTACAGAAACAAACATGGCCCAGATGCCGTGATAAATGTGTGGGACTTATCCTATATTCTTGCAGGAACACTTGTCATGGCCAACTCTAATTTAAGATCAAGAAATGCCTTCAGCTGTTTTTATCTAGTTGCTAAATCAAATGGCAGTACCAGAAATAAATTTGAGGAATTTTGGAATGACTGAGGACCTAATAATATATAATCAAAGTCCCAGTAGAAAATAAAATGCCAGCATGATACCTGTAACACACATTTCTGTTTGCCCAATATTCTGCAGTCATATTTGACTTTGCTGAA
>NW_007746933.1:0-1051 GCF_000696425.1 Galeopterus variegatus | reverse complement strand
GGACTTCAAATAATCCTTTGCAGGGTGGGGGGACACAATTCAACCCATAACGTATACATTTGATTCCTCCAGTCTAGGGTGTTGGTTACAAGCATAGAAACAACCCTGCCTATCTCAGTAAATGCAAATTTATTGTGAGGATGTCAGAATGACATAATAGGTGGGGGACTGGAGGGTTGAGCTAGGAGAATGGACAGGAACCAGGGATCCTTTGGGAGATGGCGGGCAAAGTTGCAGCCAAAGGCATTTTTCAGAAACAGTCTGACCTCTGTTCTATTCTGCACCTTGATTAATCTGTTCTTCACTGTTGAATCAGCATCCCAGGAATGAGCATCTGGTTGAGTAAGTTTAGACACCTGGCTGTGCCAAGGATGCTTGAAGAAGAATCTGCCACTCTCAGTGTATGAAGTAGGAGTGAGTCAGCTGGAATTGCTTTCTTGTCAAAACTACACTCAGTGGGGAATTTCCTCAAAAGGATGGTGGCAGTGCCGATAAGGAAAGGGACGGGGGATTCAGACACTGGGGAGCCACGTAAGACAAATGTCTGGTACAGGAAGGTAAAGTCTATGTCATCAAAATAAATGACCAATTTCTCCAGGTTTATAAAAATCCTCAAGTCGATAAATAAGCTACATTGGGTTTTGTCTTCTTCCAAGTCACCCATTGGCCACCAGTCTTGGAAGGAAAACCAGTAACAAACACTTGACACCTAGGAATCTGTTTCTACATCTATAAACTCAGCCATCTAAGACTGCTGTGAAGATATGAGATTTTATAGATACAGTAGCTTGCATAGCACCTGGCAAAAAGAAGACAACCTGCGAGTGATAGTTATTACTTGTTTCAAAGCTGGATGGTTTCACACAGAGGGTTTCAATATGCATCGATCCTTGAGAAAATAAATGAAATTCCCCCGAATGAATGGAAGACAAAATTTAGTTTTAAAATATAAAATACATTATAATAAATGACCTCAACCACAAATGGACAGTAGATAATTCCTGTAGAAAGTTTATTCTGAATAGAAACGAATGTTTCTGTGTCCACCAGG
>NW_007746932.1:11617-12871 GCF_000696425.1 Galeopterus variegatus | reverse complement strand
ACCATGAATATGCAAAGCCATCCTGAGCAAAAAAATAAAACCTGAGTCATAACACTACCTGGCTTCAAGTTATACTACAATGCTATAGTAACCAAAACAGCATGGTACTGGCATAAAAACAGATACTCAGACCAATGGAACAGAATAGAGAACCCGGAAATCAACCCACAGATTAACAGCCAACTGATCTTTGACAAAGGCACCAAGAACATACACTAGAGAAAAGAGGCCTCTTCAATAAATAGTACTGTGAAAACTGGACCCCCAAATGTAGAGGAATGAAACTAGACCAAAATCAACTCAGAATGGATTAAAGACTTAAATATATAAGACCCAAAAGTATAAAACTCTAAAAGAAAACACTGGGGAAACACTTCAGGAAGTAGGACTAGGCAAAGACTTTATGAATCCAACCCCAAAGCACAGGCAACAAATGGAAAAATAAACAAATGAGATTACATAAAACTAAAAAGCTTCTTCACAGCAAAAGAAAAAATTAAGAGTGAAAAGATATCCTATAGAGTGGGAGAAAATGTGCATACTATGCATTCAATAAAGGATTAATATCCAGAATATATAAGGAACTCAAACAACTTAGTAAAAAACCAAATAACCCAATTAAAAAATGGGCAAAGGAGCTGAATAGGTATTTCTCAAAAGAAGACATACAAATGGTCAACAAACACACAAAAAAGTGCGCAATGGCACTCAGCATCAGGGAAATGCAAATCAAAACCACATTGAGATATCTTCTCACTCCAGTTANAATAGACAAACCATTAGCTAGATTAAACTAAAAAGAAGATGCAAATAACAAAAATCAGAAGGGAAAGAGGCAACATTTCCACTAATACCACAGAAATACAAAGACATTAGAGACTACTACAAACAACTATATGCCACAAATTTGAAAACCTGGAGGAAATGGATAAATTTCTGGTCATATACAAACTACCAAGACTGAACCAAGAAGACATAGAAAACCTGAACAGACCAATAACAAGCAACAAGATTGAAGGAGTAATCACAGCAATCTGCCAACAAAGAAAAGCCTAGGACTGGATGGCTTCACTGCTGAATTCTACCAAACCTTTAAAGAAGAATTAACACCAATTTTCTTCAAACTATTCCAAACAAGTGAAACAGAGGCCACTCTCCAAAATCATTCTATGAGGCCAGCACCACCCTCATCCAAAAATCAGAAAAAATAAACAAAAAAAGAAAGCTATAGGCCAATATCTTTGATGAACACAG
>NW_007746932.1:9282-11171 GCF_000696425.1 Galeopterus variegatus | reverse complement strand
ATCAAAATCTCTCATAATCTCAATCCGTAAGGTGTATTTCCCCCACAAAAACCTGTTCCTCTCACAAGATCGCCCAGTAATGGCAGCTTCATCCTTCTAGTTGCTCTTGAGAAAAGCTTTGGAATCATCTTTGGTTCCTTGCTTTCTCTGGAAACCCTTGTCTAATCAATTAGCAGATTCTGTTAGTTCTCCTTAAAAAAATATTCAGGATCCAGCCAATTATCATCAACCCCACCCATACTAAACTGGTCCAGCCACCATCATTTCTTGTCTACCCCTAGAGGATTCAAGGTATGAAAAGTTCATTGATATGGCTTCAGATTCCACATTGCAACTAACTTTCAGAAAATATCACTTGTCAAACTTTGGTGTAGCATCAAAGAAGAATATCTATAATTAAGTAAAAAGGCTATAAAGAAGAATATCTATAATTATGTATTATATTAAACTACATATCTATGACAGACTGAATTTTCTTCATATACTTCAACTAAAACATTATATTGTAATAGACGTTTTGTGTTGATTACGAAAGGAGATATATAAATCTAGGTGACTTCTATTAAAGCTGAATATTAAAAATATTTGCAAAATGTAAAAAAATGCTATACTTTTCACAAATTTATTAATGTTTGGAAAGTAGTTATTTTTCATGAAAAATCATATTATTTATGTTAACATAAGTCTATTCCTGTTATTTTTAAATGAAGTAATAAATATTTGAGAATTTCTCAGTTTTAGTATGGAAAATATTGATAGATACAACTAACATAACCATTAGTGAACCAATGCTCTAATGGCTTCTCTCTCATTCAGAGTAAAATCTAAAATCCATGGTTTAGAAATATCTTACAATATCTGACCTTGTTTGCTCTACATTCTGCACTCCCACCTCTCCTTGACCTCATTTCNCCTGGCAAAGAAAGAAAAATACTGCATGTCCTCACTCATAACTGGGAGCTAAAAAGTAAACAAACAAACAAATATATAAATAAAAAAAAATACAACAGTCACAATAATCCACTGAACTTTCAAAAGGAGAGAATAGAACTGAGGTTATCAGAGGTGGGAAAGGGGAAGGAGGAGAGGGGGTTATCAAGAAATTGGTAAAGGCCACAAAAAATGATTACATTGTATAATGTTGACTATACTAATTATCCTGAATTGAGCGTCACATATTGCACACAGGTATTGATATTCAACAAGGTATCCCACCAATATGTATAATCAATTAGGTTTCAATTAAAAAAAATTTGTGTGTTCATAACAGCCCTACGTCCCTTCTAGTTTCTGATAACTTTTGCCTACTCTATTTTATTAAACATTTCAATTTTTAAAATAATAAGACTTAATTTTTAATAATAAAAATGTTAGAGGCTCATTATAAAACATTCAAATATTCTACAAAAGCATAAATAAGAAAGTAAAAATCACCTTGAATCCAGCTACCCAGAGATGGCTACTGTTAATCATTGGTGGAAACTATTTTGAATCTTCTAAGTACATGTTCACATAGAGATGTAGACATTCTACATAGATGTAGAATTGATAAATGGAAATGTAGTATTTTGTGGTGTTCTATAACCTGATGGATACTTTGGTTATTTTCAAGCCTTTAATTTTGCAGATAATGCCATAATGTATATCCTTGTACATATATCTTCACAGACTAACTTTCTCTACCTTTAAAAACATCCTAAGTCTTTTGAACATTTTAAAAATAGTTTTTAGTACAGAAATGTCCAAATAGGTATAATGTAGAAAATCAAAATCTCTCATAATCTCAATCCGTAAGGTGTATTTCCCCCACAAAAACCTGTTCCTCTCACAAGATCGCCCAGTAATGGCAGCTTCATCCTTCTAGTTGCTCTTGAGAAAAGCTTTGGAAT
>NW_007746932.1:0-8260 GCF_000696425.1 Galeopterus variegatus | reverse complement strand
ATATACTTCAACTAAAACATTATATTGTAATAGACGTTTTGTGTTGATTACGAAAGGAGATCTATAAATCTAGGTGACTTTTATTAAAGCTGAATACTAAAAATATTTGCAAAATGTAAAACAATGCTATACTTTTCACAAATTTATTAATGTTTGGAAAGTAGTTATTTTTCATGAAAAATCATATTATTTATGTTAACATAAGTCTGTTACTGTTATTTTTAAATGAAGTAATAAATATTTGAGAATTTCTCAGTTTTAGTATGGAAAATATTGATAGATACAACTAACATAACCATTAGTGAACCAATGCTCCAATGGCTTCTCTCTCATTCAGAGTAAAATCTAAAATCCATGGTTTAGAAATATCCTACAATATCTGACCTTGTTTGCTCTACATTCTGCACTCCCACCTCTCCTTGACCTCATTTCTAACTATCTCTTTCCATCATTTTTACAATGGCCTCTGTGATTTTCCTTGAAAATATCAAATAACTTCCTACATGAGAGCTTTGGCACTTGCATTTCTTAGTGCTTAGAATACACTCCTCCAAAAACACTATGGCTCTTTCTGTTCCTTTAATTCTTTCCTAAATGTCACCTTATCAGTGAGACAGTCTTGAATACCATACAAAACAGTGTCTTCCATCTTTTTCTATATTTCCTTTACTGTGATTTATTACTTTTTTTCAAATAACATTTATTTTTAGTTGTCAGTCTTCCCCATTTCAAGTGAAAGTCCTTAACAGCTGGGACTCTTCTGTCTTGTTCACTACTATATTCTCAGTGCCTAGAAAACTACCTGGCACACAGTTTGCCTTCAACAAATTTCAGTTGAATAGGTGACTGAATCTGTCACCTTACTGCATTTATATTTGCTTTCCTTTGAAAATTCTTGATTTGATTCACCAGATGTTTCCCAATAATGCTAAAATAAAAAAATTTAAATGCAAGTACATTTCATCCTAAGACAGGAAAAAAAAAGGCCAGAAATGATGAGAGAAAACACAGGTGTTAGAAATGATTTTCATACCTGACATACTCTGAGTGCTTGGTCCAGGACTGTTTTTGTATCAGTGTCATAGTCTGGGCAGGGCAGCATAGCTCGGCTGAGATGTGCCAGTAGCAGGAGATGTGCTTTGGTGTGAGGGCTGTCAAACGAATGAGGATTTAATTCAATGGGAAGACATTTTGCCAGTTCACTATTCATATGATCTTCATTGTGTCTTACTGGCAAATCTGTGTATTCTTCCGCATCCTAAAAAATAAAAACCCATACATATATATTTTTTAATGTTTGATCAAAAGTATAATAATTAATGCATTTCTTAGCTTAACTGACATTTAAAACACTGTTTAGAAAAACCATAAGACAACCGTATCCCTTAGAATTTTGTTTTGCTCAATACTATTATCACTACGTAAGCAAAACCTAGTAATGTACAGTATATCTGAAATTCAAGAATTTGTTTTGTATTTAAGCAGTGAACAAAAATAATAGAGGACCTACTAGGCATCACACACTACACATTACACTGAGATCACAACAGTGTGAGATCACAACTAGAAATTGGGAGCTCATCAGGGAAGATAGACCAACAAATTGCATAAAGTGTAATACATGTTATGATATAGCAAGTACAGAGTGCTGAAAGGACATTCAGTTTGTGAAACCTACTTATTTTAGAGGGTCAGGAAAAGCTTTCTGGAAAAAGTGATGTTTAAGTAAAAAAAAAAAAAAGTGATGTTTAAGTAGAGAATGAGTGGAAGAAATAAGGCAGGGCTGGAGAAAAGACTGTTACATTAAAAAAACAGACGAATCTACTTAGTGTTTGTTGTGAAATAAAAATCTTATTTTTCCAAATATGTAGTTTTGTGAGATTCAGCCCATTGCTGCTGATGGGAGAGTCCTATATCAACCATAAAATTAATTGGATACGTTAGTATTTAGAATTGTTTGACAGAATTTGACAGAGTACTAGGGACTGGATTCATTCTCCTCCTGCAACTGCCCACTGCCTAAAGAAAAGATAAAACATATGAAACAGTGGTCTTCAAAATACTGAATGTAAGGTTATGAAAGACAGTGATCCCTGAGATGTAGAAAATAAACTAGGTGAGACGTACTATTACCCCAGACAACTGCATGGAGAGTTTCCAGACTGTAGTGCAGAGAGGAGGAATACAGATGAACCTGGAGGACTCCCTGAGTTGAGCTGAAGCTAAACATCCAGGGAGATGGTGGTGGCTAAAGCTGGCATCGCAGAGTACCAGAATAGAGGGCTGCACAGTGAGAGGGGAAGGGAGGAAAGGAAAGGGAGAGGGGAGAGGTCTGCAGAGGGTCCTCTTGAGTCTTCAGCAGAATATCAGAGTGTGTGCTCGTTTGGGCACCTATACTATTGAATAGTGCATACATGTGTGGAACTACCCAAAGTTAGGGGAAAAACATGCAAATGGATTACAGGGAACAGTGTCCAGCACTCAAATAGTGCCAAGAATAGTGCTTGTTCCCACCATGCAGACCAGAGAAACTCAGAATTCACAGAGCATAAAGTAGAGAAGAAAGGTCTTGCCTAAGTAATGGGGAATAATTGCCTCTAAAATGAGTACTGCAATGGACCTGACTAATTATAAAACAAGACTGAAAAGGATCAAACTTTTTCTAAGTAAATTAACTGCATCCCAGAACAAAGCTCAAGAAGATTTACAGGAATACAAAAATATACAGCATGCACGAAAGTGAAATTCACGATGTACAACATTCAATTAATGATTACCAGCTATGCAAAAGTAAATCAGGAAAACAGGACTTCTACTGAGAATAATAATCAATGGAAACTGACATAAATATTAGTATTAACAGATAAGGACAACAAGGCAGTTACTGCAACTGTATCCTATATGTTCAGAAAGTTAGAGTCAGCTACTCACCTCACATATCTAGAGATAAAAACTACAATGTCTGAGATGAAAAATACACTGAATTTTATTAACGGAAAAATACAGATTGAAGAAGAAAAGATTAGCAAACTTAAAGAGGTCTATAGAAAGTATTAAAAATAAAACATAAAGAGAAAAAAGAATTAAAAAAAAAACAAACCAGCATTAGTGAGATGTAAGACAACTTCAAGGGACCTAATGCACATTGGGGTAGGAAGGGCCAAAAAATCTGTTGAAAAATAATAGTTGGAAAATTTCCAATTTGATGTAAACTATAAATCTTTAAATTCAAGAAGTTCAATGAACCCCCAAAAAAGAAAAGTGAAGAAAAGTATACCATCATAATTCACTGCAACTGAATTTTGATGAGAATTTAAAATTGTCTTTAAATTTTCTATTTAAAGAAAAAATAGGAAAAGCACCTGGAGGACAAACCACATGCTGAACAGAAGAACAAATATAAGAATGACAGCAAATTTCTCATCAGAAACAATGCAGTGAGGCAACACTAGAAGAACTGGAACTTTCACATACATATGGTGGGAATGTAAAATGCTACAATATCGTTGGAAAACAGTTTCATATTTTCTTTAAAAAGTAAACATACACACACCATATGATACAGCCATTCCATTCCTAGGGATTTACTCAAAAGAAAAGAAAGCATATATACATACAAAGACTTGTACACAGTAGCTGATACAAGCATAATTTGTAAAGTAAAAAAAAACTGGAAGAAAACTAAATGTTCAT
The DNA here is from genome assembly GCF_000696425.1 of Galeopterus variegatus. Taxonomy (NCBI): domain Eukaryota; kingdom Metazoa; phylum Chordata; class Mammalia; order Dermoptera; family Cynocephalidae; genus Galeopterus; species Galeopterus variegatus. Next base: position 4,567 of record NW_007746932.1, on the reverse strand, counting down.
TAACAGGTAAAGGGATAAACGATTATGTTATATCCATACAACAGAATTCTACTTGGCAATAAAAAGAAATTCACTATGGATACTCGCCACAATATGGATGAATCTCAAAATAATTTTGCTGAGTGAAGGAAACCATACAAAAGAAAGAGTATATACTGTAGGATTTCATTATATAATACTCTAGAAAATGCAAACTAATCTATACTGACAGAAAGCAGACTGATTGTTTCCTAGGGGAGTGGTTGGGTGGGAGTGGTGGAGGTTAAAATTCATAGAGGGAAATAAGACAACTTTGATTTGTACTTGTGTATTCTTGCTTATAAAACAGACTGAATAATAGAACCCTTCAGTGATTTCATTTAGAATTCAGCACTATAAAATAATTCGAAGGCTTCTACTTTGTATAATATATCTTCACTTTTTGTGCTTGATTGACAATTTCAGAAACCTATGCCTTTATTACATGCCAAGTATATACTACAAGAGTTTTTTTAAAAAAAGAGTACTAAGAGAAGGGGCAATGATAATAGTGTTAAACCCATATGAAAAAATTCAGACTATATTGATAGAAAAATCCCTGTTTCAAAATTTCGAATGAAATAATTTCAACCAAATAGATATTTTAATATTAAAAATATGCCATTGCAGGCTTTGGCACAGACAAACTCCTTAGTGGGGCAGAAATACATTATTCAATCACATAAATAAATGAAAATTTGATATGGTGAACAAGCACTATGAAGAAGAGATGCATGGGAACATGAGAAAGTTTAGCAATAAAATCTGATCAAGTTAGGAAGGCAGGAAGGTTTCCTGAAGGAAGAGGCAGTTAAGCTAAGATATACAGGATGAGCACATATTAACTAGATGAAGAGAGAAGTGAAGAGTGTTCTAGGAATACTATATACAAAGGCCCTATAGTGGGAGGGAAAATGGTAAGACCAAGAGACTGAAAAATGTTGTGTAAAATAGTTTTAGTTGAGTTAATATAGTACAGTTTTGTTTTCTGAGTTTTCAGTTACCCATAGTCAATTGCAATCTGAAAATATTAAATGATAAACTACAGCAATAAACATTTCATAAGTTTTGGGGGTGGTGGAATATATCTCTGAAGGTTAAGGGGGACTGCTGTATGGTCTTGATATATCTTGAATATAATTTGGAACATCCTGTTGAACTGGATAAATATTTGTTAGTTATGTCTCTTATTTGTTTTGTAATAGTGAAAAATATGGCTACTCTACCCTATTTTGAATACTGTCTTCAGTCTTTGGGTCTGTTTTATATAAGAAGTGTATGTGGATAGATTTGCAGTTAATAATGTTATGGCCCTATGTGTCATCTTGTTTTTATTTTTATTGTTTATCAGTGTATTTTTCATCTCAGACAGTGTAGTTTTTATCTCTAGATATGTGAATTGAGTAGCTGCCTCTAACTTTTTGAACATATAGAACACAGTTGCAATAACTGCCTTATTGTCCTTGTCTGTTAGATAAGAAATACAGTTGCAATTATTTTTTGTATGTCATTTCAGCCCTTTTTTCTCTGAACTCATTTACCAAAAAAGAGGCAGCAGCTATAAATGACAGTGCTATTATTTGTGGATTTCAGGTGAATTTGAGGACCGAAGCATTGTCACTTGCTGACTGATCTGTCTCAACCTAATGTCTTTCTATCCAATTCTTCATAAGCCCACCTCTCTTCCCAGCCTTGCCAACTGGTTGAAGAAAAACTGAACAGCAAAGAAGATGGCTCAGAAATCTAAGACATAATCTTTTCCTTCAAGGAAATCAAAATCATGTTGGAGGAAATAATTTATATAAGTGAATAATTATTTTAAGTGTAGAATAAAGTACTGTTTTTCAGAGAAGAGCACTGAAGAAAACTGGATGTGTTGGAAAGTTTGTTCTAGGCTTAGAGCAATTTGTAGAAGAGGATAGAGGGACAGAGATGCCCTGCACTACAGGCAAAGAAAATAGTATGAGCAGACCCATAAAAACAGATATGGAGGGTCTAATTTTTAAGCCTCCAGGATGAGAATGATGATACTATTAATAGCAGAGAAGTTGGGAACACTCAGTGAGCAGAAGCTTTCCGATAAGCATGCAAAATACACTCAAAGAGAGGACGATAATCCATGTAGTTGGGTGGAAGTTGTAGAGGGAGAAGAAATAAGCTTTAAATCTGTTTCCCAGTACAAAAATTTATTCATATTTTAGATTTCTTTCTGTTCATAAAATATAACTCCTTCTGATCTTTTCCCTGAAAACAATTCAATAGCTGTTTGAATACTGCAAACTAAATTGGCTCTCCAGGTTTTGAATATGTAGGAAATAGGATGACACTTATAAATTATATGAAAAGTTCAATTAACATTAAAGAAAATGGAAAGCAAAGAATTTGGCTGAAAGCACTAATTAACAGTATTATCTATGTAACCCACTTCCCTCAGTACAATCTTGTTCAAATTTAATTATATACAGTATACAACTCCCTTTTTTTCCCAGCATTTTTTAAAAAAAATTTTTGTCAATATACAATGTGGTTAATTATTATGGCCCATCACCGAAACCTCCCTCCCTCCTCCTTCTCCCCCCCACCACCCAAGAATGTCCTTTCCGTTTGCTTGTACAACCCCTTTTCCCCCACTGAGAGGGAGAGAGGGGGAGGGAAAGGGAGAGGGAGAGAGGGAGAGGGAGAGAGGGAGAGGGAGAGAGGGAGGGAGAGAGGGAGAGAGGGAGAGGGAGAGCAGGAGAGAGAGAGAGAGAGAGAGATCGATCAAAAGAGAGACCAAGAAGTAATAATATCAACCAGGCATTTCTCTGAAATACCTTTGAAAGTATGAATATCTTTCTGAGATGAGTATGAGTTCGGTATTAAAAGATGCACATTTTTTTATAAAGCATGACTTCTCAAGGCAAGCCAACTACTTAATTTGGTTCTAAAGAAACAATGATCTGTTCCATGCTAGAAGAAAAGACATTGGTGTTGAACTCACTGAGAAGCCTCATATCTGAACAGGGCTGATGACATCCAATCATGCTTACTGAACTTGTGGAGTTATTTTCAGGTAAGTTTGATTGTAGGCCCTTTGTGTTTTATTTCCTTACTTTAGAATCTCAACTCCATGTAACATATGACTCCAGTGTTCTGTAAACCATGCCAATTCTACTTGAATTATCTGATTTATTACTTTAATGCTCTTCTTCACTAGAACTGTGAATTTGCTCACTGCCAGCAGTATCAGTATCAGAGGAGTCTGCTAACAGTTGAGTACATTTTAGGTTGGAAAAACTGCTCTGCAATAGAGATATCTTTCTAAGTTTACTAAGGGGGCCATCAGACCTTTAATGCAACTTATGCTAAGACAGCAACCTTATTAAAAAAATTTAACTTAGTGATGACTCTTCATAGCACATGAAGCAATCTTTCTGAACTAAGGGCTCCTTAGTTTCCTTGCAAAGAAACTATATGTATTTTAATAAAAATTAAAAGTGTTTTAATAACTACAATCGACAAGGTCTTAGTGTGCTGGGTAGTTTGTTTACCAAATATTTATTCAGCATATATTATTAATGATTATACACAATGGTGAACAAACAGACATAACCCTGTGCCCTTATGAAGTTCTGTAGTCTAGTTGAGGAGCCAGACCTTAATCAAAACTGACCACGAATAAATGTAAAATGACAACTGGACAAGTACATTGAGGGAGAGGTACACATAATAACAATTGGTCAGAAAAGTATCTTTGAGGAGGTTACGAGTGAGATGAAAGACAGCAAAAGTTATTTTCTTAAATGATAAAGAGGAGAGGGAAGATGGGTTAAGGTTCAAATTTGAATTGAAAAGGGGAAACTGACTTTTATTATGGGAAAATACCCCTAGGAAGGATTAATATTACTTTTCAAATATAAGTCATGTTTACACATATACTTGATCGAGGCATAATCCAAAAGTGCCTACACTGATTTTATTATTAAATATATGCTTTTGGCAAGTAATGTCTTTTTCATTATCAAATTTGACACAGACAACACTTTTGAGATCTTCATTTGGTTTATAAACGTTTATAAAATATCAGGTCAATATTTGTTTCTATAGCTAAAAATGATAACTAAGGAGTCTGGGAATGAGGTGGATGCTCAGCTCTGCCACGTACCAGTGATGTGACCTTTTCAGCATAACTGTAAGTAACTCTACCTCCCCAAGTCACAAATTCTTTGTCTTAAATTCGGGTTTGGTGAGAGGATTCAATATGATCGTGCTTATAAAACAAACACCGTAACACTTTCTATAAATATTAGGCATTATCCCCACACCTGATAGCATACAGGATGTTAACTGAGTTTTAAGATTCAATTATTTGAATACTGTTCTACAGTTTTCAGTTATAAATCTTTGTTTATAATTATGTGAGAATACTTTATTTAGTATTTGAAATAAAATTCAAATAACCTATTTTTTAAAATATCATGATTCTTAAAATATTCAAAGAAACAAGATTTTTTAACTTATGTATTACTAGTAGTTGCACATTCATTTTATTCAAGTAATCATATAATTT
>NW_007746931.1:0-12878 GCF_000696425.1 Galeopterus variegatus | reverse complement strand
GCGCTGCCGCGCTCTCAAGCTGCGCACTGTAGCAGTGCGCCACCGGGCCAGCCCCTAGATATCTTGCTCTTCACATGGGCCAGAGCTTGCTCATTTATCCACAGTTCTGCGACACAACTTGTCCTCACTAAGTCTCTTGACATATACAGTTGCTCATTCATCTACTCTCTTAAGAGTACTCCCGAAGGTTTCTGAATAAACAAAAAATACAAATCTAGCAATCCATTTAGACGCACTCAGGTCTAAAAGGCTAACTACAACTGGAAAAACTCATATTGTAACGTCTATTTGCCTCGTCCTCTGTGCCAGGCACTGTGCTAGGAAACAGAGACACAAATATTATGTATTTATAGCTACAAATACATAATGCCACAATCCAGACCTTAGGGAGTTCCAAATCTAAAGGGAAAGAAGGACAAGTAAGTATATATTCTCAGTAGAGTAGGATGAAGGTTACCAGTGGGTATGCAGAGAACGTTATGGGGGGAAAGAGAAGAGGCAGGTAAGCTGGGTGCCAGAAGAGGTTTCCCTCAGAAGCTGAAGTCTATGCTGAGTACGATGTGATAGTAAGAGCCAGGCTGGCTGCAAAGAAGTGGAGGGGGACACTCAGGGTAGAATAAGCAATACATGAAAGAGGCACAGACTTGGGAACTTCAAGTATAGTCAACTTCTGATTAACCAAGGTAATGGGGGTGGTGGGTGGGGAGTTGGCACCAAGAATGGGGCAAGGATAGGGAAAGTAGTCACAGAGGATTCAAACATACACTTAAGACAAAACAAGTCAAAACCTGGCATGATGTGGATAAAATAAAATGAATGTAAAATGTTTCTCCTCATAAGTATTTTATTTTTTAAAAGACGCCTGGTTTGAGAATACTTGCATTTGGATGTGAGCAGCCTATCTTGCAGTTGTCCAGCTTTCTCAGCTAAACTTTTTATTTCAAATGATCATGGGTTGGGGTATATGTATATGGAGATGGGCATGAGGGAACAAATGACAGATGGGCTCTAGGGGTTTGGGGAAGAAAAGACCAACATTTTTATAAAGATAATTTTATTTATTAACTCCTTATGGTAAACGTGACTCTTAAATAGTGAAAGGCCTTTGGAATTAATAAATGTGAACACAACATTATGTTTGCTATAGATCTGTTAAATATACTTTTGTTGTGTAATTCTTTGAAAGGGAATAATCATTTTAAAATTAAAATTAAAATATATACATAGTTTCTGGAGATAGTAGTGATTGCAAAACATTGTGAATGTTCTTAATGCCACTGAATTGTACAATTAAAAATGGTTAAAATGGTAAATTTTATGTTATGTATATTTTAGCAAAGTAAAAAATTATAAAAATATGTAAAATAATATAAGGTTGTTATTCATAGTATAAAATTTTTTATGAAGAGTAAAACCGTGTTAACATTTAGCAACCATGCTTTCACTGTGACCACTAACATTCCACTACATAAATTGCTACCAATTATTGACCATCTATTCTGCATCAAGTGAGCTACACAGCACATGCCCTTTGATATTGGTATTATTCCCATTTTAAAGATGAGGAATACACACCACTAGGATAGGAAATATCATTTACATGAAGAATTTGAAAGACCATTACATAGAAGTTATTACTACCACTACCCCACATGCCAAGTGGATTTTTTGTTGTTGTCATTTCTTGCATTATTAAATGCATTTAAAAAGATATCTATGGCTAGTTTTCCTTGAATCAATTAACAGAACAAGAGTTATTTTTTTTTCTTTTTCAAATGAAGAACTTTGATTTTATTTGAACAAAACATTTCTATACACAGATAATTATTTTCTTCATAAATTAGAACAGAGAAGTAGATATAATACATTTACATAGCTTGATAAGTTTCTTTTAATGACTTGTTATTTAAAGATCTATATGAATCCTTGTAGATGTGGCCAAATTCGGCAAAAGTATAAAATTTTATAGATTTAATTTTAAAAAGCTATCCGAGTAATTTCACGGTACAAAACCCATCCTCCTTTAGGGAATATTTTCATTTGAAACTGAAAGTTATGTGTTCATGGTGAGGGAAAAAAACACTTAAAATATTTGGAAGAGATCTGACAATCTCTCATTATCAAACAATAAAATATTTTCTTACTATGATTTCTAAGATTCTAGAGTCATAATCTTTCCCTAAAGTACACATCTTTTATAAATTCCAGAACTTTACCAGAATACTTAGAGTATTAGCCCAGGAGTTGGAAGCTCTGGTACTGGTATACCCTTTCACCCATTTATGGAGCACCTACTGGGAGCCAGGCAGGCACTGTGGTTAAGTACTAAAGAACAAAACAGACATAGTCCCTTAATTCCAAAATGGGAAACAAAAACTGCATATATATATATATATATATGTATGTATACACACACATAAAATTATAATAAGTCCTATAAAAGAAATGTATAAAAAGATGGTAAGACTAAACATAAGGGGAGCGATCTAATTTGCCATTAATTTTAATGAGTCGAGAGCAAAGACTTTGAAGTCAGAAAAAATTGGTTTTAATCCTGGCTCCTCTAGTTAGAAGCTGTGTTACTTAGCTGTGCTATTGAGCCTTCCTGAGCTTCAGTTTTCTTACCTGTAAAATAAAAATAGTACTATTTTTTCTTTGAGGGTTACTGTAGGTAGGAGTTAAAGTGTGCAAAATGCTGAATAGCATAAACTGCATACATAGTAGGTGCCATTATTATCATAATACCTCCATTTACTATAAAATAGAAAAACTGAGCATGAAGCACATTTAATCCCAGGAGCATAAAACATCGTGTTACTTCTCTATGACACTGTGTGTCATACTCAAATTTTGGAGACAAAAATCAACAATTATTTAGAAACTCACTCTAGGGCTTATATAACAGAAAGTAAATGGGAACGAGATTCTTTTCTAATTAATTAGGTTAATCATCAGATAATTCAGAACATCTAAACATTCTGGAAAAATTATTGTTTGTCTTCCTTTACCAATACAAAGGAGACCTAGCACATTTATCACCTAGGAAAATGTCCAAACAAACAAGGTTTGAGATGTGTGAATAAAGCAGAATAGTTTTTATGTCAGTAAGAGCTTTTTAAGATTTTTTATGGTTCCAATATAATATACACAGGTGAATTCACTGCACAGCTGGCAACTTTTTACTCAACTTTGTGTAGGGACAACCTGGCATCAAGCAAAGGTTCCCATTTTCTTTATCCAAATGGATAATTTTGCCCAAAGAAATCACTTTGTCATATGAGCTTTCATGTGGTGAACTGGCAGAACTGTTGCTGCCTTACATAATCAAACAACAACAATAAAAATCACAAGGGATACGGTGTATGGGCAAAGCACAATTAGAGCCATGAATTATTCTCAGGGATAAAAATTATTACTTAAGAAAATAAATACCATAAAATTACTGATTATCCATTCCTTTCAGAAAATTATGCAAAGTGAAGAGTAATAAAATGTAATACAAATATCCAATGTAATACAAATATCCTAACTGGATCCTAACTACATGAAATAACAATCTTGAGCCAAGAATCTGCCCCCACCTCTCATATTTTAAATTAAGACTCTTAATAAAAATTATAGTTCCCAATAAATGTTGTCCCACTGTCATTAGCACACAGTTAAGACTTTATATAGAATGGATAGCTTTACCTTCAAGGCTATTTATAGGAAGCTAATAACTAAGACCCCAAAGACCTCAATTTACATAAAAAGAAGGCAAGGCTATATTCACTCAAGTATACAAATCACAATCATATAGACAAAAGCTCTAAGAACTCATAATCTCTTCTTTTTGGATTTTGTCAGGGATGGCTGGCTAATTGGAGGAATTCATGAAAGTACCTTACAATCCAATTAGCACTTCAGTGCAATTAAGTGGTAGAGGCTTCCCTATTCTGCAGAGACTGGCTTTGATCTTGCAGTGAAAAGTGTCCTTCCTTAAAGCCGTGGTTTTGATTTTTTCTCAGTAATTAGTGCTAATTGTAAACCCAAGTCTGACCTGCTATAAACAGAGTGTTTTACCGCATTTGACATGAGGACCTTAAATCAGTGTTCTCTTTTGTCTATATTGTACTTGCTTATTAGAAGTCTGGCTATTTTGCTCATCATTTGATGCACAATAGATAAGTACATACTAAAGTCAGTTGAAACAAATGCCTTGATCTTAAGAGCTTGTGTGGGTATTTTCACTGATGTCTTTTAAGCCCAGTTACCATAAAAGTAGTTGATTGAATTTCACTTAAGGAATATACTGTAGTTTTTCTACACAAAGAATGACTATTCAAAGGCAGTTTCTAAAGAGGTTTAGTGACCCTTGTATGTTTGGAAAATAAAAACAAAGGATGAAAATGGTCTTTTTATGGGAGCAAACATAAAGAACTGCATAAATCAACTGCAGAAGTCTGCCAAAAAAATATCTATTATAACAAACAATGTCTGTTAATTCAACTCACTGTTTAGATTCATAAAAATGAATTAAAGTAGAGGCCAATAGTGAGCAGGCCAATGAGATATCTCTATATGGAAATAAGATGCTGCAAAATATAAAATCCCAGATCATCTCTAAGGTATAGAGAAAATCCTTTGTAATTAGCACACAGTTTCTATGCAAATGCAAAGCAGCTAGATATTAGGACATTTCTCCCTCAAATATGTTCCATTATTTAGTAAATGCCTTCTTCATAGAAAAAAATTACAAATAGGGAGAGGACTAGACCAGGTCATAAAGTTAGACATTCTGAATTAGGACCAATTTACTGATCCTAAAGTAGACATAGTATAGTCTACAGACATATAATTACTAGAGGGAAAAATATGTATCTAAATACATACATACATTATGGATAACATATGATGACACCAATTAGCACTCCCTAGAAATAGCTATTTCTGTGAATTTTTTCCCCTTAGGAAAACAATCCCAAGTCTAGAAACAGTATTTTCTATAAAGGACAATATGATTGAATAAGACTAAAATAAATAAAAGGCAGGGTCAGAATGGGCTCTTAGAAATTTTGCCAAATTTTATGCCTTTTAAATTTAATTTAATCTTTTTTTTTTGTCTTTTTTCGTGTCCGGCAACGGATCACAACCCTCAGTGTTGTGCCCGTACTGGACCGGGACCGGCAATGGGATCACAACCCTCGGCATCGTGCCCGCACCTCGCTCAGCCAGTGAGCGGGAACTGGTCTGTATGTGGGATCCGAACCCTCGGCGGGAGCGCTGCCGTGCTCCCAAGCGGCGCACTGTAGCAGTGCGTCACCGGGCCGGCCCTTAATTTAATCATTTTAAAACCAAAGTATTACATGCATATCATTTAAAAATCAAAAGATTATTTTTAAAAAGCCTATTAAAAACTTTGGGGTTCTTGTTCCGTCACCTCCCCTCGTCCTCTCCAGAGGAAACTATTTCCAACTCTTTCAGCTGGTGCTTTGGCTCTTCATCTCCATATTTTTCAATCAGCTAAGACTCCTTTAGTGAAATGACTCAAAGGGTTAAGCCCTGACTATCTATATTTTGGAGCTCATTAAGGGAAAGGGTTAGAACCTTACTTTTAGTACCGGACTTACACCCTTGTTTTCAGTATGGTCCCTCACCCTCTTCAGTCTCTGCCACCTCCAAGTCCAGAAACTCTGATTCAATCTTCCAAGAGTATCATCTCCTGCCAGGATGGAAGTGATGAGGTCATCTGACTAGGGACAGTAGAGGTTTGGGAGAAGGGGAGATTGGGAGGTCTGGTTGCAACATGTACCCACTTTCTAAGCAATCCCTGTCTTCTCTCTCTTTACCTTCTATTACTACTTGGCCTTTCTGGGGGACAAAGTGGCTAGCTGCCTTTGGTTCACTCAACATGAAAGCATTTTTGTTTGACCTCATTTCTCTCTACTAAATCACCTATCATTCCTTAAAACAAAATTTTTGTGGTAAAATATACATAACGAAATTTGCCATCTTAACTATTTTTAAGTGCATAGTTCAGTTTCATCAGTTACACTTACATCACTGTACAACCAAACCATTATCAATTTCCAAAATTCTTTCATCACTCCAATCATTTATCATTCTTCTATGTGCTTCCAACTTCACAGGTTGTGTTTTAGGACTACAGTAATCTACTTTAATCACAATTGAACTTTATATTTGTGTTCTTTCTTCCTTGTTTGGGGGTGATTTTTCAAGAGAATGGTGCAGAAATGTTTTTCCTCTGTCACTGTAAAACCAAAGTTTCACCCTCTCTTTTAAAGATAGGACAACTCTTGCCTGGAATGGTTAAGTAACTTGTTATTGGTACTAATGTGATTTACTGACATGACAAGATTAGAACCCAATTTGCCTAGTTAGCCATCCAGGGCACTTTCCATCAATTACACTATTCATATCATTATTGGGATCCTTGAGAGTTTAGGTTTTTTTCTTTTTTTACACAGTTTTAAGCTGTGTATACCAAATAGATTGTGGATGATGTTTCTGTAGATATTATTTCAACACTAACTGTTGGACAGTACTGATTAGGAAGCTAGATATTCCTAATTCTTGTGACAGTAACTAGAAAATTGAAGAATAGAATTAAATCTCTGGAACTTCTTGGATGTGCAGGCAAGGAAGAACCTGCTGATCAATGTTGACAGTTAAGCATATACCCTCTTCTCCTAGAGCTGGCAGACTATATTTTAGGACTTGGTTAATATAACATTTCCAATATTTTACCTAGCATGCATCCCAAATTAGGTTTAAATAAGTCCTTAAATAATTAATAAGGAAATAGCAAAAGAGGATAAAACAGCATTTCCTGTAATTGGATGTAGTTTTTATGTTACAAATCCTAATTCCTATATTCCACATTTACTCTAATTTCAGGTATTATCTGCTTCAGTGATGGACTGCAAAGACAACAGGCTTTGAAAGGAATGGTATAACTTAAGTAGCTAGTGTGTTAAAGCTTTAGTTTTTGAGATTAAAAAAATTTTCCCCCAGTTCTATGGAGCTATACTTGAGAAATAAAAATTGTATATATTGAAGGTATAAAATGTCATGTTTTGATTGCACATTAAGTTTTAAAACTATAATTGACTTGAGCATCACTAGAGGAAAAGAGGAGAAAAAGAGGAAGAATAATGAGGGCAACAACATCAAAGAAACAGAACAATGCCCTCAGGTAGGTACCCTGGCAGTCCCTATTTTATAAATGGAAGAGCTGAGGCTCAGAAAAGTCACATAATTTGCCTAACATTACACAGCTATAAGCGATAGAGTTAGGATTTGAAGCCAGATCCAGTGCTCTCAGTGAGTAAGCTATCTGTGCAGACTTTAAAGAGTTCCTGAAAAACTCAAAAAACAAAGTTTACTTACGTGAATAAAGTGAACCTAGGAGTAAGCATAAAATGTTACAGTACACTGATCATGGTGAGGGCAGGGCGATTTCTTCTCATCTGAAAAGGCAATTTTAGTCTCTTCTTTTAGAGCAGACACATCTGTTACTCTTGATAAACCATTCATAAATATGGAAAACACTGGATGAGACACACTAAACTATGCCCATGAAAATGTAGTTGAAAAATGTGTTCTTACTTTTAAGTGAATGTGATGAATCATTACAAAAATCCATTGAACCACATCAAAATTGTCTTAACACTAAACTTATTTTATACACCAACAATTTGGTCAAGAACTTGGAAATAAGTAAAAATGACCTCTGAGCAAGCACTGAAAAGGAAAGCCCTTATAAATGCACTATGTACTTTCTTCACTGGAAAGCCTTATGACCCTAACTTGGAGTCTAGTGACTTTTACTTTAGGCACAAATCTGACAAGCTAGTTTTTCCCCTTTTGCCCAAAGCACATTGAAAGTACTAAACAGGAAAGTGAGGTATTGCTAAAAGCAGGAACATAAGAACATCAAAACATCAAGAAATGACCATGATGAACTTCCCCGAAAACTCAAGAAAGATGGTAGCATAAGACAGAGGTTGTCAAACCACAGCCTGCAGGCCAAATTCAACCCACTCCCTGTTTGATGATAAAGTTTTATTGGAGATCAGCTTATTCACTTTTACATTGTCCATGGCTGCTTTCCCCATGTAATAGTAAAGTGAGTAGTGGCAACAGAGACCAGGTGGCCTGTAAAACTTAAAATATTTACTATCTGGCCCTTTATAGAAAAAATCTGCCAATCTTGTAGCCTAGGTCACTGAAAGTGTGAATAGTTTTCCATATCTCACTGCGTGCTATGGGCACAACACACCAGAGTCATCCAGAAGCTGTTGGCTTATGTTTACAATACTTCAGTATACACTGTTTAATAAAGCATTGAAGAATGTAATACATTTTAGAAGATTTCCAGGAAAAAAGATTATTTTTTAACTCACACAGAGTAAACATTTCAGTTAACCAGAAAACTTTTTATATAGAACATCAAAGTAAACAACATGTTTCTCTCTAATATTTCAAAAAAAGTATTCAGAAGTTGAAATCTTAAAATTATTCACTGGCAGAAGCAGATGAACAAAATTAAATTATTTCAGATGCCCTTGCTAAAATATTTTTTCCCCTGAAGATCAAAGTTTGCATTCTTCTAATTTCCTTCAGGTGATCCACAGTCTCAGGGCTGTAGAAGCCTCATGTTCCCTAAACTGAGCATGTTGGAAACGCTGATATCAGAGAAGTGAATTGGCATTTTTGAAGAACTACTGCTGTAATTTAAACTACTCCTTGATCTTCACCCAAAGAGTGCTAAGGAATCTAATTTCCATAAAACTTTCTAACCCAATTTGAACAGTATAATGTGGACAGTGGGGAATAAATGGGTTTGATCAATTATGAATTTATCTGATATGTTAGTAAGCTATTCAGGCATAGTCTTACAATTCAGTATTTTGAACACTAATGCTATGCTACATAATTTTAAAATGGTGCATTTCAGAAAAACCTCACTAGGGCATATTTGCATATTTGGAAATCTAATTAACTCAAGCATATCTTAAGGCTTTCAAGAGAGAACATACAATAATACTTTTGTCAGCTGAATGCTTGCTTGAGGCTATGTAAGGATTTTATCATCTGGTATAATTTAACTCTTCAGCTCCCAATTTTTATGTAGTGGTTGTCTAATCTGGGAGTTGGGTAGATGGACCTTCCCCTCTCTTTCTGGGCTAGAGACTATGGGGCTTAGCATGAACAACAGGACTCCAGCCACTTCAAGAACACACCATAAAGTGTCTGTGCTGACTCTGCTACCAAACCCCAATCCAACTTTTCTCCCCTACCTTAGATAACATAACTGAGAGCTGCCTTTCTTGCAGGAACACTTGAATTAGATGAAATAAAAAAAAGATCACCACATTGCACATGCTATCCTTTCATATTTTCTGTTGAGGAAATATTTTGAAAGGAGGGCAGGTACCCAGTGAAGGACACTGCCCAACCCAACTCCCCAGCTGCTACCTCCTCTGCCCTTAACTTTAATTTCCTCTGCTGGGTTTTTCTTCTTTCCTTAGGCCAGAGTCTATGACCACAGGCAAAAAGGAACGAGCAGAAAGAAAAGACCAGTTCTTTGGACCTACTGGCTCCCTACTAAAAGACAACACTTTGATTCCTGCATGCATTGCTTTCTCTGCATGCCTGGTGGTGAAAGCTGATCTGTAGCCAAAGCCCTTCTCTTCTGCAATTTTTCCTTTGCAGTTTTGACCATTTATCTTGCCAGAGTGACAAAAGACCTGCTGCCCTTGTTACTGCATTTCCCCAGGGATTGCTGCAGATATGGAGGCTCTGGCTGCAAAAAGCTATTTGTGCTTACGTGGCCTTCATGGGTTTTGCCAAGTTCCCTATAGATGCTCCCCTGTTAGAGAAGCCCAGAGGAAAATGTTTCTCTGGAAAAATGAGAATTTCTAATATGAGTATTACGTGAGTAGAAAACAGAATTTATGAAGAATTTTGATACAAAGCCACTTCAAAAAGTTCGTGGAAAGACAGAATTAAAAGATAGTATGATTCTTTGCACAAACTTTTTGAAGTACTTTTGTATGTTCAATAGAATCTAAATACAGTATGCTAGAAATTTCAAGGAGATAAAGTAAAACAATTATGAACTTAATTTGCAACAATGTAGAGTCAGTTTTGCTATAATGCTAGTTTTGAAATAATAAATTTATTCCAAAAGGATTGATATATTAGAGAACAATTTGAGCATAATGGAAATTTGTATTTGCTTACGCCAATTTCCGTTGAAAAACTCTAGGTGAACACAGAAAACTGCACCCTGCTGAACCAATCTAAGAAGAAATTCACAAAGCACATGCAAGCACACATCTCAGACTTCTACGAGCTACCTCATTTTACCTCCTGTGTTATGATTCAGTAATGAGCCGCACTCATCCACATCTGCTGGTACATCCTTCTGTCGGATTTCAGATAATCCTCCTTCTACCCTAACCTTCTCATGACAACTTTCACAAGTAAATTTCAGGTCTTTTTCAAGGTATACTGCCACATTTATTGCAGTATGTATGTAGTTATGTAATATTAGTATGTATTTCTTAACCATATAACATATGTAAAACTGTGTTGCTATTTTTTATTAGGTCCCCATCTTTTAAAAATTTTATGCATTTCTGAAGAAGCTTTTGAGTTTTTGCCCTTAAGCCCATTTTCCCATAAGCTACAATTTCGTGTAGCATGACAATTTTAGAAAGATGTACGTCACCTTATAACAGAACTGACTGTAAATCAGATTCATTCATTCAAAGGAAGGGCAGAGGACAGAATCAATAACATATTAGTTGGTAAAATGAAACAAATGCTTTCATATTTACTGCTAGTATGCATCTTGTTGGGTTGAAACAAACAGTTCATATGATTGTTGGCATTTTAGAACATATTGGGCTCCCTTCCCACCCTGCCCCAATTCAGCTCAGATTTCATCTCCTCCAGCAAACCTCTCCCAGCCCCCCAAATCCACCGCAATCTGTATTTGGTGCAGCCACTATCCCATGTGTTTCAAAGCTGCCTGCTCATACCTTTGGCACAGGCCTCACCACACCACACTGCAATTCTTTCTTTACTTATTATTCTCATTCATTACACTGCGAGCTCTTTAGAGCAGTCTTTGTACATGTATTTGGATTCTGAGCGTGTAGAATAGTGTCTAGCACAGGGGAGGTACTGAGCAAATGTTTATGAAGGAAGAATAAAGGAATGTTCAGTTCTTTGTATCACTCAGAGCCCTGAGCCTAGTGCTTTGCACAGAGCAGGCACTCAATAGATACTTGCTGAATAAATGAAAGAAAAGCAAACAGAAAACAAAAAGTGAACTTACTAAGAGACAGGAAAACAGTTAAGCAAAGTTATCTGTTGAAACGGGCAAATAAAGCCTTAATATAAATAATATAAATTTATCTTTATAGGTAGATAAGAAAGGAAGATGATGATGATATTTTATAACAAGGACAGAACTGTTAAATTCCTCAATTTAATTTGAATCTAAATTCTGTTAAATTTTTGGCTCAATTCTACCATCAAGAAGGTCGACTCCTAAGCCTTCTAACCAGGTAGATGTTCATTCCATTTTAACCATCTTCAAAGATTATATTACATCTTTTGGTAGTCTTAGACAATGCTTAATAGTATTTTATACTCAAGAAATCCATTCCAATGTAAAAGCAGGCTCTCCCTTGCTACTTTAATTTTCTTTTGTTTTTTTCTTTTATAAGGATGTAGAACTGGTCAGCATTCTTATGATACACCTCCGTATACTATAAGACAGTTATTAAATCATCTTTTAGCTTTCTGTTTTCCTGGCTAAGCAATCAAACTCCTTTAATCTTTCCCCCAGAAGACCTATATTACATCCCATAAGTTTTTCTGTTGTTTTTTACAGACCTTTCCCAATTTTCACACTTCCTTTTAAAATGTGAAAACTCAAAGTTGACAAAATATCTTAATAAAAGCTTATTCAATGCCAAACATAACAAAAGATAATTTCTTAATTCCCTAAATCCCAGTATTATATAAGTTTTAGAGCATGCTTTGCTAAAAGCCAACAGGCTCTTACACCTTTCTGTGCCTGTAAGTCATCATGCACTTCCTGAATGTGTGGTGTCTGAAGAGGGCCTGGCACCCACGCTCTTTCTATGAGCGGTGGTTCAAAGATGACCCGAGCACATGCAACACTCTGGGTCTGCTCTCATCAGCTCTCTCTGTGAACAGTGGTTCAAAGATGCCCTGTGCACATGCAACACTCACTGGGTCTGCTCTCATCGGCTCAATGAACTGGGGCTTTGGGGCATGGAGCCTGTTTAGGGTATACCTCATCTTAATTTTCTATACCACTGGCTGCAAAGGAGCTAAACATGCATTTTGCAAAGCAAAGCTAGCCTTTGTAGTCTTGTTTTAGAGTGGGCTCCACTCTGCTGACTCATCTTGTGCTCACAGTCTTCTTCTCATATCTGTTCTCAATCATCCTCTCTGTGCTGACAGTATAGTTTGCTTTCTCTCTCAGGATATAACCTTGAATTTGTTGCATACATTTGAAATGTGATATATAATTTACAAAACCCATTTTGAATTGTAGTTCCACCTTTCCAAGTTTTTGTAACCCCTGTTAGCCTCGTGTAATCTACAAACTTAATAAGTATGACTTTAATTCGGTCACCTGTGAAATAATGAAAATGCAGAATGGAATCTCATAGGCACCAAGACTAAATCCTGATGATCTCTAATCAACAAGGCCCCTATGGCTTGTAACAAGAATTTCAGTGGTAAACTCGTAACAATAACAATAACAATAATAATAATAATAATAATAATAATAATAATAAAAGCAAATTTACCTAATTGTAATGGAT
>NW_007746930.1:10961-12880 GCF_000696425.1 Galeopterus variegatus | reverse complement strand
ATCCTGAAGACAAAGCACAATCAAAGCCATGGCTACCAAGAGGTGGAAGTGGTCCAGTCAAGGCAAGAGTGGACTAGTCAAGAGCAAAGGTCATGGCAACAATTTTTTGTAATGCTTAAGGCATTTTGCCTGTTGACTTTCTGCTGGTCCAAGGAATAACTTCTGCTTATCAAAAGAGTGTTTTGAGAAAATTATTCAAAGCTTTAGTAGAAAAACCACCCAGACAGACAATCCTTCCCCACTACAGCAATGCTCTTGCTCATTCTTCTCATCAAACAAGAGTAATTTTGTGAGAATTTTGATGGAAAATCATTAAGCATCTGCATGACAGTCCTTCTTTGGTTCCTTCTGACTTTTCTTTTTTCTAAACCATAAAAAAGTCTTTAAAGGGCACCCCCCTTTTTTTTTCAGTTAACAATGCCATAAAGACTATATTAACATGTAAAATTGCCAGACCTTCAGTTCTAAAAGGTGAAATAAATAGCTGGTATCATCACTTAAGAAAGCATTGTAAGGGCCGACCCCNCTAAAAGGTGAAATAAATAGCTGGTATCATCACTTAAGAAAGCATTGTAAGGGCCGACCCCGTGGCTCACTCGAGAGAGTGTGGTGCTGGGAGTGCAGTGGCGCTCCCGCCGTGGGTTCGGATCCTATATAGGGATGGCCAGTCCACTCACTGGCTGAGCACGGTGTGGGCGACACCAAGCCAAGGGTCGGGATCCCCTTACCGGTCACACACACGGTCACAAAAAAAAAAAAAGGAAAAAAATAAAAATAAAAATAAAAGAAAGCATTGTAAACTTGATGGAGCTTATGGTTGAGAAATAAATTTTATATTTTTTATTTTTATCTTTTAATTCAATTTTTCCACAAACCTTTCAAAGTGCCCTCGTTTATAACTACTAAATTTGTACTAAATAGATCTTTGGCCATATTCTGTAGAATTTTATATATAAAATTCTTATCTTTATTTATATATATATATATTTACTGGCCATATTCTGTAGAATTTTATATATAAAATTCTTATCTTTATTTATATATATATATATTTTTACTTTAATTACTTATTTTCTTGCCAGAGTTATCTAGAAGTGTTAACAAATTTCTGAGTAGGAAGTTGATTTTTTGTCTAAATGCTACTTGTTAATTTTTAACATTATTGCATTCCATTTAAAGAATGTGGGAGAGTTTTTCTGCTACTTGGAATTTATTGAAATTTTGGCTATCTGATAATACCTTGAAAAATGTATGTGTGTGTACATGGACACACACACAATGATATTTGTTAATTGTATCGCCAAAATTACCTGTATTACTAGTTTTTTTTTCTCTTTTATCAAACTCTAGATTTTCAGAGATGTGTATTAAAATCTCACATTACGTGTGAAATTTTAATGTTTTACCAATCTTGAATATATTATCATGTTATATTGTTTGATGAATACTGAGTCATAACACTTTATTTTTATAGTAGGCTTCACCTTCTATTCTATTTAGGTTTTTTGTCTTAATTCTATATCATCTGGTACTAGCATTTTTGCACTTAATTTCTACTGGCTGTCATTGACTTCTCAAATCCTTTGTAGCTCCTCTTTATTTTAAACCTTTCTGTGTTAGTTTCTTTCCTGTAAACATGTATTGCTGAATTTTCAAAACATAAGCACAACAAAGCACTTTAATCTGAGAGTATCTCAGAAGAAACATATACTTCCTATTTTTGTTATTATGATTATATTTAGACATATGTTTGCTGTATTTTAATGATTTTTTATTTTATATGCTTCATTATTTTTCCTTCTCTATTTTTGATTGAACAAATTATCTTTGTCCCATTTTTTAGCTTGATTTTTGAAATTTTGATTTTCTAGAGATTGCTATGAGATATTGTACATTTATTTATAATGAAGAGCTATTTT
>NW_007746930.1:8296-10159 GCF_000696425.1 Galeopterus variegatus | reverse complement strand
AATATGAGTCAATTAAAACTGATGAAAACATTAAATAACTAATATCAAAAGTGTTAAGATAATACAACCACCATCTTGAAGGTAAATATAGATTACTGCATTATGTCTTCATAGTAATATTTTTCATTCTGGAGATGAGAAAGTTGAAGTTCGGTGGCTACTGTGTGCCTGGCTCTAATCAAGACTTTTGGAAAATAACAGTAAACAAAAAAGAAGAATATATTTGCCCTCTTGGAGCCTACCTCCTAATGGGGAAGACAGAAAATGGGCAATAAATTACTTAGTAATTCCGGATTAGTGGAAGACGATAAATGCAGTGGAGAAAAGAAATAAAGTGGCAGGGCTGGTGGTGGTAGTGGTGGTGAAGGAGGTAGTTGAAAATTTTCTCAACTTTTTATTTCGAAAGATTTTAAACATACAAAAATATTTTCATGAAAAGTGCACATATAGTCTATTTGATTATTAGAGTCAACAATTTTTAAATCTTTCTCTCTGCCTAGCACTTTCCATATCTCTCTCTCTTTCTCTCTCTCCACACACACCTCCATACACACACTTTTAAACCATTTGAGAGTGAATTTCAGACACTGTGTCTATGAACCTAAAGGTTCAGGAAGTTTAATTACTGATTACCAAATGCTGGCCCAAGGTGGACCCCCAGGCTGGCTACTTCAGCATTACCCTGTACAGGGATCCATACGAAAGAAAAAAATAGTTAGGACCTATCTCTGGTACTAAGGTAAATTAGACTGAGGTCCAGCATTTTATATTTTATCAAATCTCCTCCAAGTGATTCAGATGCTTAGATATGTTAGGGTCAAAAAGCTTGTAAATAAATGGAAAGAACAAGTCACCTGAGACAACAGTTCTCTGAAACTGCGGCGAAGCTTGCCAAGGGGAGGAAATCCTTTTCCTACTTCCTGCTATTGTGAAAATTGAAACTGAACAATATAGTCCAAGTTCTAAGCTTTTTCAAATACTATTTAAGCTTCTTCTTCTTAAGACTGTTTTAATCTCCTTTGTGTAACCTTCAGATATACCTTACTGGAAAAATAGGAAGTATTCAATTAGTACTTGTAAATTGAATGTTTTAAGTATAGAAAGAGTTCACCTTTTATGCTTTTGTTTGGTAAGTATTATGTCTCCCCAACCCCATGTATTCTCCAAGTAAAATAAATTACAAAGGTATATAACTTCTCTAAATTTAGGGGGTATATGTGTAATATCCAAAGCTAATACATTATTGTTTCCCAAAAACAAAAAGTAATAAAATGAGTTGTGTGGCCAAAAAAATTTAGAAACTGTGGCGTGTTCTATACCCACTTTGGAGACTGATAACCTTCTTTAGCATTTTGAAGACCCTAAGGAATCCTGCAGTTATTGCTGTTTAACCTAAAAATTCCAAATGTATTTGATTATTAAGGTGTTTTGAAAGGGAATCAAATCTAACTTTCAATTATTTTCAGTGGTGAAGAAAAATAATGTTGAGCTGCTTTGGTACGTACAGTCCTGGGACCATCAAGATCCATATCACCTGAGACTTTTTAATGTAGAATCGCAGGCTACATCTCATACTACTGAATCAGAACCTGCATTTTCATAAGACTCCCTGGTGATTTATATTCATATTAAACTTAAGAGGAACTCATGTAGGTGATGTAATAAAGTAGATATTACAGTACTCATTTTATTAATTCTGCAATGTATATGGATGCTCTTTTAAGTTAAATTAAGCTGTATTACTTGGTCTAATCTTGTTGGATGAAAGAAAAAGTGTTCCATAAATGTCATGAATGGCATGAAAAATATCACCTGAGTTAAAAAATTTCCAACAGACTAATGTTTATAATACTTATTAAAAAA
>NW_007746930.1:5308-6953 GCF_000696425.1 Galeopterus variegatus | reverse complement strand
ACATTTTTGAAAACTTGCAAGTAACTTTTTCTTGATAATTGCAAGCATCTTCTTGATACTTGCAAGTATCTTCTCTTTTACAGTGAGCACTGTATTGCTGTGGTTGATTTCACATCCTATTTAAATAATCTGTTTTTCTTCTCTGAAGTTTTAGGTTCTTTTTGTAACCCATAATGCTTTGAAACATCATGATATTCCTTGCTGTGGGTCTTTTCTCATATATTGTTCTAATGGGCACTTTACATTTTCAAGGTTATCTTCTTTATGTGAACTCTTAATGTGAAATAAAAATTTCTTATATTATGTCTTTCATTGCTTTTTCTTCATTTTCTCTGTTTATGCTCTCTGAAAATCTTATTTGGATGCCGAACCTCCTAGATTGATAATTTATTTTATTTATCCTTTCTATTCTTTATTCCCATTTTTCATTTTTTCTCTACTTTTTAGTGGTGTAATCAACTGGATGTTATAAAAGTTTACCTTATTAATTTTCTTTTATTTTCTGCTTTCATTTTTAAAAATTCTTACTGTAAGATTATATATTATTTTATTACATATTTTTAAAAACATAGAATTCCATACATGCTTAAAAAATATTATATATTCTTTTATCACTTTAAGGAGATTGATNCAGGATAAATCTTGTGTATCAGAACAGAGAAAAATAAATGTAGTTCAGAGATTATCTTTTTAAAATTATGTAATGCTGGCAGTCCCTCCCACATAGAAGCAGGCAAGGAGCATGCCAAGGGTCCATGGTAGGAGCCAAGGACAGCCTTCTCTGCCTAGAGGCAGGCAAGAAGCATACCAAAAGCACCACTTCATGCAGATGGCTCAAAACAGCCACTGCCACTGCCACAGCTGCTGCAAAAGCAGCTCAATACCACAGCAGTAGCCACAGTCATTGTGCAGGTGGCCTGCCAGACACTCGACTGCACTGACACAAGGAGAGTCACCAGCAGAGACTTGAGAAAAAACAGGACGTCTCTCTCCTCAAAGTCCACTCCAGAGTAAAAGAAGCAGCAACTGCTCATACAGATGGCAAGACATCAATGTAGAGATCGTAGAAATACAGAAATCCAAGAAAATATGATACCACCAAAATAATGCAGTAATTCTCAAATACCACAGCCTATTGAGCAAAACCCTCAGAATGACTGAAAAGGAATTCAAAACAAGAATCTTAAGGAAACACAAAGAGATATGAGAAGACACAGGCAAAATAATGAAATGAGAAAGAAATTCAGGATACGAAAGAGGTAATTTACAAAAGAGATTAATACCTTAAAAAAATGTAGCAGAACTCATGGATCTAAAAGTTTCACTCAATGAAATAAAAAACACAACTGAGAGCTCAAGAAGCAGGCTAGAACAGCAGAAGAAAGAATTTCTGATCTTGAAGAAAGTCTTTTTGAAATACCCAAGTGGATTAAAAGAAGGAAAACAGACACCTTAAGAGACAAACAACCTTAGCGCACAAACATTCAAATCATGGGTGTTCCAGAAGGGGATGAGATTGGAAAAGGCATTAAAAACCTATACAATGAAGTTATAATGGAAAACTTCCCAGATATATGGAGAGATGTGGACCTTCAGATCCAGGAGGCTCAAAAATCCCCAGACAGATTCAATCCAAAACGATCTT
>NW_007746930.1:2314-3927 GCF_000696425.1 Galeopterus variegatus | reverse complement strand
CATATACCATAGCCACAACTAACCTAAGTGACACCAAGCCTGAGGATCCATCATCCAATTACCAGGAAATGCAGGGGATGGTGGAACATGTTAAATGACGCTACTTGGATGGAGCCAGCAAATCCAGACCTTGGGGAACTTTATGGGGTAACGGGGAAATATTCGATGAAGGGAGAACCTATAGATTAAAAAAATCCAAGGAGAAATTTAGACATATTTAATATTTGGTTATATTAAGGAATTATTGATTTTTAAAATGTGAAAAAGAATTTAAGTAAAAAAAAAAGAAAATGTACAGTAGCAAACTAAACTCACCCCTTAGTGAAGCTGTGTAATGCTATGATCTTTCAAAATTTTTCAAAAGCCTTTGAAAAGATACAATTATTCCTATAATGCACATTTATATAAACATTTACATATACATGTTTATATAATTCCTATGGAAAAATGATTTCTAATAGGTGGCCAATTACCATATCCTCACCTTTGGTTAAAACTTTATGTGTTTTCATATATGTTCTATAAAGAAAAATAACTGAGTGANACCTTTGGTTAAAACTTTATGTGTTTTCATATATGTTCTATAAAGAAAAATAACTGAGTGACTGATAAGATCTCAACTTTACTGTATGTTCCCTAAAAGTTGAAGTATTCATGAAAGGAAAACAATTTATATTGGTATAGTTTATTGGTAGGAAATTCACACATGCATTTATGTCTTTCAAGTATGATTTATTAGAAACTTCCAAAAACCAACCTTTATTCTACCTGAGCAGCATAAAAATTAGCTAACATTCTGGAACCTTTTTATTATTTTTTTAAAGCTGAATTTAAAACCCGAAGAAACCATTTTTGCCTGCACATTTCTCAGAGAATGTCCAGGGAACTCGAGCTACATTGAGAGGTGATAGTATTGTGTGAAAAGTCTCCATGGGCAGATATTTGTATAGAATCCTGGGTTAAACATAGGTTCTGCCTTAGATATGCTGGTGTGCATAACAACTTTCCAAGAAAATATACAGAGTGTATCTTACAAGTTATAGAATGTATTTTATCATTCATGGTGCCTATATGTACTTGAAAACTAGAGGTTAGAATAATCCATATTCAACTTTTACAGGTGAAGAAATTAAGATTTTGAGACTATTAAGTGCATTGCTTAAAGTTACATAGCTGTTTAATGGCAGAGATGTAATGTGAATTCCAGAGGATCTAGTACAAGTTTCTTTCCTCTGGTTTTCTATCTAACCCATTAGGTTAAAAACTCCAAAATTTTTGATGAGAAGAATTTAGAATTAGTACTTTAACAAATAAGATAGCAATAGGTGGAAATGAATTAAGATATTTCTATACATGTCTGGGCATATAATTTGTAGGGTGTAGTACAAAATGAAATTTAGAGCCCAGTATTTAAAAAGAAGTAAGGAAGAAATGCAGTTAAAAAGAGTAAAATACAAATCTTTTTCCTTAAAAATATTCTATTGCTTATAAAATGTAATAGGTATAGTAGTGATACATAAATAACATCATAAATTTAAAAACAGCAGGAAAAATAATAGTTTGGTCTCGTAACTTATATAATGATAATAATATATACAAATATACTTGGTGAT
>NW_007746930.1:0-897 GCF_000696425.1 Galeopterus variegatus | reverse complement strand
ATGATTTGTTTGTAATTCAAAATGCTTATTTTTCCAATTGCTGTATCTTTAATTACAAGAAAAATTATTTTTTTTCTCATTAATCATTATTTCACTTGAATCTTAATGTGAAAATAGTGTTCTTTTTCTTTTTTTCTTTTTCTTGGCAGCTGGCTGGCATGGGGATCTGAACCCCTAACTTCGGTTTACAATGTGGTGCTCTAGCCAACTGAGCTAACTGGCTGGCCAAAAACAGTGTTTTTTCCCATCAAATATGATATTCTTTAAATTCAATTTCTATTTCTCTGCCTATGGATATTTGTTTTGCAATAGTTCCCTGATATGTTTTATTGCAATGTCCGTGCGTACACTTTTATTTTGTAATAATTCACTGACAAAGTTTACTACCTAAGCATCAGCAATTCCTGTCTCAGCACTCAGGCCAGAAAGTTATTTGCAGATGTGGCAGGGATGGTCTTGGAAGTGGACAGGAAAGTTGCTGTCCCATCACTGTTGCTGCTGCCATTGCCATTATTGTTGCCACCAATATGGGTCCAGGTCCCAGTCCCAGCTTCCCCCGTGAGGCCCTGTGGTGCCCTGGACGAACTGTGACACACATACCCCACAGTTGTGTCACCTGCTTGGTGTGCATGCTGCCCACTTTGCCGGCCACCTGAGCCTCTATGTGTGATCAGCTTGATTCCTCTGCCTCTGCATGCTCCCTTGTGCCATGGGACTTCACTTACAAAACACATATTCAAAGTTTAATTCTGAAGAATATCAAGACAGCAAAAGCAAATCATTAAATCAAGCCCAGGACTCTTGAATGACTACACAGGTTACATGTTCTGTTGCCCACTCTCTCTCTACATATGCAATTTATGTTATATATGTTAGTATGAGTCCCAGTGTACTGAA
>NW_007746929.1:12678-12882 GCF_000696425.1 Galeopterus variegatus | reverse complement strand
ACTCATACATTCATCATTTATTTACAGATCATCTGTTATACTCCAGGTACCATTCTTGGTACTGGGAATACAACAGTGAACAAAATAGACAAAATTCTTCATCCTCATGGAGCTTAAGTTCTAGAGGAACTGTTTCTACTTCTGTTGAGGATTTTTGCAAAATATCTATTTCATTTTATTTTGCAAGTACATACATTACTGCAA
>NW_007746929.1:6623-7699 GCF_000696425.1 Galeopterus variegatus | reverse complement strand
TCTGAGACTAGTGGCTACCATGTTGAACAGTGCAGTCTAAGACTACAAATATTAATTCACGAGAGTTAAAATAGGTTTTGAAATAAATTGAAATAGGTTTCGAAACAGACAATATTGAGGAAGTTGGTAATTGGAAATTTAATTTAATTTGCAAAAAGCTTATATGTCAATATTCCATTACGTTTGAAATTTCAAAAAGTTTTATAATATAAATTAGATGACAAAGTGTTCTTCCTCTCAATCTTGACTTTTTGTTTTGTCTTTTCTATTTTTCTGTATTTTTTCCAAGTTGATAACCACAACCAAAAGCATTTTTTTCAGGTATAAGAATTAGACCAATAGTTTCATCATTTCTAGTAGTATGTTTTACGAGACAGAGAGAGAGAAACAGAGAGAGAATGAAAGCATAGGCTCAATTTTGAGCCAATCTCAGACATTAATTACTTTGGTAGACTTGTCAAATCCTTTTTTCTTTTGACCGGTAAGGGATCACAACCCTCGGCACGGTGTGGTCCGCACCGCGCTCAGCCAGTGAGCGCACCAGCTGTCCCTATATAGGATCCAGCGCTACCAGCGCCGCACTCTCCCTAGTGAGCCCAACGGGTTGGCCCAAGTCCTTTAAGACCATAGTGGAAAGGGTCAAGATGATTTCAGTTAATTCCTTAGGATGCATGTCATTTTGTTTGTTTGTTTAGGTAATGCTACCAATTAATTTCCCTTTTCCTTCATGGCTTTCATTTTCTATTTGCAGACTACAGCTGACCTTATTTATAAAGAGTGAATTTTTAAAAGGAGCTTAGGTACAATTATCCATAGCAGTGACTCTTTGCTTTCACTTTTTGACCAAAACACCATTTTAAATCGTAGAACATAATGTTCATGCCTCTAAAGAAGTTGTCTGTTGATTAACTGAAGACTATATTTGCCAACTCGCTGCCTTCTTGTGTAAAATTTCAACTAACTAGAATATTTGGAATCAAGGGCTTCTGATTGATCAAAAGCAAACAAAGAAATTACTCATACATTCATCATTTATTTACAGATCATCTGTTATACTCCAGGTACCATTCTTGGTA
>NW_007746929.1:0-2305 GCF_000696425.1 Galeopterus variegatus | reverse complement strand
GTTCTCTCGATTTTGCTCTTGATATGAAGGAGAGCTTTTGGAATTTTTTTTCTCTCCTGTAACTGTTTTCTCATCATGTTGATAATAAAAAGCAACTTAGTGTTTTCAGCTGTATTTAACGTAGAAAGAAAACACATAGGGCCGACTCCGTGGCGCACTCGGGAGAGTGCAGCGCTGGGAGCGCAGTGACGCTCCCACCGTGGGTTCGGATCCTATATAGGAATGGCCAGTGCGCTCACTGGCTGAGCGCGGTGCGGGGCGATCCCCTTACCGGTCACGAAAAAGACAAAAAACAAATAAATAAAAGTCTATACCTTAAAAAAAAAAAAAAGAAAGAAAAGAAAACACATAAACAAGTGAATATAATCTTTCTGGTTTAATATAAAAGTATTGTTAGTTCATGACCTTTGATAAACAACCTGCTCATATGAGTACTGTCCCTAATTGTGTTCTCGTGCCAAAATTTAGGTATTACTGACATCCAAGATGCTCGATAATAGAATAGAAAGAATAGAGCTTCAGAATCAGACTTAAATTTGGTTTAGATTCCTGGCTTTGCCACATTTTGTCTCTGTGACTCTTTCAACCTTCATATCTTAATCTATACAGTGGGGATAATAGTTCCCCTGCAGGGTTGTTAGTTGTTATTGTTAGTTTTATATCTCTATACTGAAAGAATTTGGTTTTAATTTAGTCTTTAAAAACTAGCACTTGTATTTAAACATTACAGTCTGACTTAATTTAGTAGAGTGCAATATATTCTGGTTTTGATCTTTTATATCAGCCTCTCAATGGCCCACACTTTTAAAGTGAAAATTCAATATTACACATTCTACTTTGAATTGGCATTTCTAGGACACAAATCCTTTCTTTCAGCTGCTTTTTGTAGACTGGAGCTTCTGAAGCCTGGACAGAGCTGAGTTTCTCACCAGGGTACCCAGTGTACGTAAGTGGGCCACAGGTGGGGAGGAAGGGTGGGCCTCTGTGGACAGATTGTTCCACTTAGTGAGGCACTCAGTTCAGTTCAATATGCTTTTTTTTCTCCTGAGCAGTTTGTGCTTCATTACTAAAGCCTTAATCATGAAACTGGGGCATTGTGAAAGACCTGTGATCAATAATTATAATCATAATAACAGCTACTATTTACTGAGTACTTAATATGTACCGGGAAATATGTTAAGTGCATTACATCCATTATCTCACAAAACAACCCTATGAGATAGGTACTATTATTATTCCCATTTTTAAGACCTAAAAGTTACATATCAAGTTGTGAAAGTAGTGTAATACATTGCAGAAAGTTAGAATGAAAACACCATATTGTTAGCATTTAGAGAATATTAATGTTAACATCTTATTATCTGAACTTCTGGGATTTAGAAACCCTCTTTATTTCTCACCAAGACTAATTTTTCAGACTATTGTCTAAAATTCTAAAAAAGAAATTCTTATTTTAGAAGTATAATCTGAAACCTGGACCCAGAGAAAAATCTGGTCCCTTTCTTTCGTTTGCATTTCTGCTTTAGCAATCCTAATAATCCCTAACTCTTGAATGAATCCAGCTAAATATCAGGCAGGTTGTATACAAGGAAGGGCAAAAAAGAGAAGCATATGAAAGCATTTGAAACAAATAAATAAACAAACAAACATTATTCCAGTGTATCAATCAGCTATTGCTGGGGGGGGTGGTGAAATCACAAAATCTCAGCCTAACAATTAGCTTTAATTGTCATAAACAATAAGAACTTATTCTTGATCACACATTTTGGAATCAGCTGGAATGGCTCTTCTTAGACTATGAATCTACAGGTCAGCTGGGGTGGCTTATTTTGTGGCCCAGGCCAAAGGGAACAAACCCAACTATATAAACAAACATCCATTCATATTCCAGGGGCTAAAGCAAGTTAGATGTTACGCCTGAAGTTAAGGGATGGGGAAGGACACATCTACCATGAGTGTCCTTGGCCCTGAGGCCAAGACAAGGGTTTAGACGTGTACCGCTACGACGGGGGGAATAAAAAGTTAGGACTAAATTTAAATTTACCTACTCCCATGTATATATTTATTTATTCATCCACCTATCTGTCTACCTTACAAATGTGTGTGTGTGTACACAGAGAGGCATATATATAATATGCATAGGCTCACAGACACATACATACACACAAGAAAAAATAAAATGTGGCTATGTGTAAAAATTCTTCATGAAACATGAAAATGGGACGGCTTGTGAAAGCAGGGTGGTCACCTAAAAAGGCTAGTGTCATAAATTAAGAAGGTCTTGGAGACTGTTATGCTTATTGAA
>NW_007746928.1:10610-12883 GCF_000696425.1 Galeopterus variegatus | reverse complement strand
ATATGCAAGTCAATAAATGTGATACACCACATCAAAAAAGTCAAGAACACAAACCCATACAGTTATCTCTATAGATGCAGAAAAAGCATTATACAAAATTCAACATTGCTTCATGATAAAGACTCAGCAAATCAAGTATAGAAGGAAAATATCTCAACACAATAAAAGCCATATATGACAAACCCACCACCAATATTACCCTGAATAAACAAGAATAAGACAAGGATGCTCAGTCTCACCACTCCTATTTAACACAGTATTGGAAGTACTAACCAGTACAGTCAGGCAAGAAAAAGAAATAAAGGACAACCATATTGGAAAAGATGAAGTCAAATGGTCCTTGTTCGCAGATGACATGGTCCTATATATATAAAAGCCTAAAGACTACATAAAATCTCTTACAGTTCATAGCCAATTTCAGTAATGTTGCAGGGTACAAAATCAACATGCAATAATCAGTAGCATTTTTTATACTCCAATGAAAACTAGCAGGAAAAAAACAGAAAGAAAGCTAGCCCAATCACAATACCAAAAAACCAAAACAACAACCAAAAAACCCCCCCTAGGAATCAATTTAACCAAGGAGGTGTAAGATCTCTACAATGAGAACTACAAATCACTATTGAAACAAAGAGGAAACAAAAAAATGGAAATGCATTGCATGCTCTTGGATTGGAAGTATTAATATTGTGAAAATTCAAACTACCCAAAGCAATCTGCAAATTCAGTGCAATCCCCACCAAAATACTAATGGCATTATTCACAGACATCCAGAAAACAATCCTAACACTCCTGTGGAACAACAAATGACCCCAAATAGCCAAAGCAATCCTGAGCAAAAAAACATAAAGCCAGAGGCGTAATACTACCTGATTTCAAATTATACTACAAAGCTATAGTCATCAAAACAGCACAGTCCTGGCATAAAAACAGACTTGGAGATCAATGGAATAGAACAGAGATGCCAGAAATTAACCCACAAACTTACAGCCAACTGATCTTGGACAAAGGCACCAAGAACATACACTGGGGAAAAGACAGCCTTGAGAAAACTGGACATCCAAGATAGAAGAATGAAACTAGACTCATACCTCTCACTACATACCAAAATCAATTCAAAAGAGATTAAGACTTAAATATAAGACGTAAAACTGTAGAACTCCTACAAGAAAACACAGGGGAAACACTTCAGGAAGTAGGAACAGACAAAGACTTTATGAATATGACCCCAAAGAACAGGCAACAAAAGGAAAAATAGACAAATGGAATTATATCAAACTAAAAAGCTTCTGCACAGCAAAAGAAACAATTAACAGAAGACAATATAAAGAGTGGGAGAAAATATTTACCCAGTATGCATCTGACAAAGGATTAATATCCAGAATATACAAGAAACTCAGTCATCAAACATCTTCATAGAAAAAACAAAAAACAAAGCCGAATAGGATATTCTCATAGGAAGATAGACAAATGGCCAATAGTCACATGAAAAAATGCCCAACATCACTCAGCTTCAGGAAAATGAAAATCAAAACCACACTGAGACATTATCTCACCCCAGTAAGACTGGTAATTGTCAAAAGACAGAAAGTAACAAATGCTGACAAGGATGTAGAGAAAGGGAAACCCTCCTACATTGTTGGTGGGGTTATAAATTGGGGTAGCCACTATGGAAAAATGGTATGGATGTTCCTCAAACAACTACAGATAGAACTGCCATATGATCCAGCTATTCTACTGCTGAGTATATACCCAAAGGAATGGACATTATCACATCGAAGGGATACCTGCACTCCCATGTTTATCGCAGCTCTATTTACAATAGCCAAGAGTTGGAATCAACACAAATACCCATCATGAGATGACTGGTTAAAGAAAATGTGGTATATATACACAATGGAATACTACTCTGCCATAAAAAAGAATAAAATTCTGCCATTTGCAGCAACATGGATGAACTTAGAGAAAATCATGTTACGTGAAATAAACCAGGCACAGAAAAAGAAATACCACATATCTTCACTCATAAATGGGAACTAAAAAAAACAAACAAATAAATAATAATAATAAAGATAAAACTATCACAATAATCTGTTAAACTTTCAAAAGAAAAGAACAGAATGTGGTTACCAAGGGTGGGAAAGGAGAAGGGTGGGGGAGATGAAGGAGGAATTGGTAAAAGCACATGAAAAATGATTACATTGTATAATGCTGAACTTTAAAATAAAGCATTTATACAAAAAATAAAATAAAACTGGATCACAGAAATAAAA